>NW_019943578.1:13877-88694 GCF_002910315.2 Salvelinus sp. IW2-2015
CCTCAGCAGCGACAGCGTGGCGTCCCGCTCCCTCAGCAGGTAGTTGTGTTGACAAACTGCAGAATATGGAGAACCGTAAGGACTTCATCAATCATTCCAAATGAAAGGCAACCTCGGTGTCAGCCACCCCGAAAAAAAACGTTACCTGTATAAACAGCATCAACTGTCGGAAACCCTGATTAGTCTATGGGAACAGGGCAGAATCAAATATAGCCTATTCATTGGAAGGTAGGGGGAAAAAAATCTAATTTCATCATACATTTCAGTTTCAGATGCACATAGACTAAATTAAATGAACGGTATGGCCCAATAAATGAACATGTATGAGCTAGGCTAATAAGTTTTGTGTAATAAAAAAAAAAGGTGCAGAATAATAAACAATCACAATTTCCATTTAATGCTGCAAATTACTACAAAGTGCATAAAGAATAATACGCCCCCCAAATGTAMCTATATTAATGTTGCATGTACAATTTTATGGTCAGTGTGGTGAACTAACTGTAATCTTTCTATCTTATGTTCGATCCTTCCTCCCTATGCGCATAAGTAGATTGTTTGGCACAAATCCTCATCGACTGATTTACAGGGTCAACTCGTGCGTAATCGCTTTACTCATGTTAAGAATCTGCCTTATCAGAAAGTAATTTATGTCAGTCAATTAAACACGACGATTCCTATGAATTAATGTAACTTGCATGTAGGATTTTCTTAAATAGTATTGCTTTTATGTAATAAGAGCAATGGAAGGCGCTTGGAGCTCCTTTTGGCACAGTTGTAGATATAGGTCCTCAATGTAGAATAACCCCATGGTTGTTGCAACAATGATAGGTAGGCTATCAATCATATCTTAATTAGTTACTAACATGTGTTTGACKGAAAAAGCTGGTAGTAAATGAATCATTAAGCCAATGGATCGTATCATCCAAAGTAGGTTACCAACCATTCAATCATGAACCATTTCAGTTCTCCATCCAATTTAGCTTAGTATTTGGCATTGCTWTGTTTTTTTGTAGGCCCTGAAATGAGTGTTTGAGGAAGACAAATAAAGTTAAGTTATATATTCTCCCTCCTAGACATGGTCCCGTGTGTCTCCCTGCGCTATGGAGAGCTAAACAGGATCGGGGTACGCATTGCATCACCACTCTCTTAAACCTTCTCAGATTGACCCCTCTCCCATGCAGCTCCAAGGGCCCTGTATCTCTCTGCTGACGGCCCCTGTGATGCTCTCGCTTTTCATTTACAGCACATAAAGCACACTCTGCTAGAGGTCGAGRGTCATGTTGTGTCTGGAGTCGATTTACTCCTGTCTATCTATACACTGACAGGCTCAGAGGAACTCTATGGTTAATATATACACTATGGATCGGGGCTTTGAAATGGGGTTTGGTAGTTTTGAGAGCCGTGTTGAGAAGTGTATATAGGTGACCTAATTCGTAAATATAGCGTACATAGTCGAAGGGTGAATCAGTAATGGTCACGATCTTGAATATAAAAACATTATGATCACTGTAGAAATAGTCACAGCTCAACACAAGGGGAATATTTTCTCAGAGTTTTATTTTTATACAATCTAGACATGTTTWATTTCCAGTGTTGTCATTCAGCAACCTATCTCAGATGTAAATGGTTTTGTTAGGCTGTTGAAATGGGAATTGTCTATAAAAATCTCAATCCATAAATCCACACCGGAAACTAAAATGTACATGGAATTGAAGAATWAAAWAAAAAAAAGTCTGTACTGTCATTTGCTGCTGTTAAACTAAGTGTAATTAACATTTCATAAATATTAGAATAATAATMTCAAATCACTTAAATTGATCATGGTAGTGGAGAACATTAACTGTGCAAAGACTCAGTTCTCTGCATGCAGTCCAGTGCTCATACAAAACGTCAGTGCAAAAACAGGTCTACTTATGAGGGGGAAAAAAATCTTTGTTAAAATACATCAAAATAAAATGTTTCTTATATAAATCTCTATACTTAAATATATACATGTGCAAATAAAATAAAATCTGGGTTTTAAATCAATTGTAYGCAAACATTTACCACAGTAGTTATTCTGCTCAGGTTCACATGTCAGTGTGGTTGTCATTTTCAACATTTTGTTTATTGGCACTATAACTAATAATAAAGACTGCATGGCTAAGACAACAGATAGAAAACAAACAGTCCTTCAGATATGTGAGAACTAAATAGTGTGATATATATGAATCAGAAGACAGTGTGGACAGAAAACACCCSCTGGTTAAAGTGCTCACTAGTTAGTAATCATTAAAAGAAACAATCTTGTAGTCCTGGGCCACGTGCAATCTACTGAACACTGCATATAGAAATGTCACAAATAGAGCGGACATGATTCCTTATTCTACATGTCAGAGAGGTATGTCTGATCTAGATGACATATTTCTGGACATTTGTAGCAAATAGAATCAAGCCCTTAGAGTCACTGGGGAGAGGTAGGGAGAGAAAGAGTGAGAGGTTGCAGTCATAGAATAGATTAGAGATTGACAGGAAGATTTAAACATGATAGAGGTATCAGTCCAGAGTCACACACATACAACAAATCACAATATAAATGTAGTCTGCAAAGGATGGTGGGAAAGATTAACGTTCATATCTGTGGTGTCACTTCAGCTGTTTACACAGGCAGCCCAATTCTGATCTTTTTTTTCTTCACTAATTGGTCTTTTGACCAATCAGATCTGGACGTGAAAAGATTAAGACCAATGAGTGGAAAATATATATAAAACGCAGGCATCGGTGCTAGAGTTAGTGCCGGAACGTGTCCCAAATACCACCCTATTCCCTACATTGTGCACTGCTTATGACCCGAGCCCTATGGGCCCTGTTCAACTGTAGTGCAACACATAGGGAATAGGATGTCATTTGGGATCCAGCCTGTTTTGAAGGGGTAGAATGCTTGTCAACACAAAAGGATAAAGTAATATAGATACACTAACATATACCTTCATTTACCAACATTACCTATCCCAGCTTGGGCCCAGGTAAAAACTCACTGAACAATTGTCYTCAACTTTGACACCTATTTTTCCATCAACAATCAAGAGCTGTATTACCAGTGTTGTGTTCATTAGGCGCCAAATAGAAGAAAATGGATTGCAACATTGAGAAACTAATTGGACTTGTCCAATAAGAAACATTTTTGTCTTCCGTAGGCGAAAAACGTTTTCAATWTTGCACACTAATTAATAGGACCCAGCTGAGATGCATGCAGATGAGAGTTCACATTACAAACTCAAAATTGGACTCTCCGAGATTCCCATGGACATTCGAGTCATCCACACACACATCAATTCAGAGTATGACCCATGGCGATTGCTTTACAACTCATAAAATACTTTGGAATGGACGCAAATAGTCCTTTGAAGTTCTCTGATAAAAATAAAAGGATTCCATGTTGTAAATGTGGTTGGATTAATTGTTGTGCCTCTTGGAAATGCATTTTAATTCACAAAGACAAAAATGCAGTGGAGTTTCTACCAGCCCATTAGTCATTCTTTTAAGTTCCTCTAAATCGTAAAAAACATTCCAACAAAAACAACATTAATTTAAAAAAGAAAACCAGAATATTAAACTCAAAACTCATAGAGCAATTCACAAAACAAAAACAGTATAATGTGAACCACAACTGCTAATTGTTGCTGTAATAATATTCAGTCCTTGTTCATAGCATATGTTTAACTTCTTCTTGACTTCCTTAACATACTGGAGCTACACTTCTGCGTGGTTAAGCTGGAAGTAGCTGATTATATTGTCGTATGCTACTTGTGTGCTGAATATACGTCTAGCCTGTCTGAGGCCTCGCACCTTAAGATGTCACTTCATGTGGGCGGGCCAAATCTCTACGCTACTTGGTCTCCATTGGCTCTACAGCCRGAGAACAGATCGCCTCCCACCCAGTATGGAAACAAGCATTGCTAGCAGTACAGGACCATATATTGAGGATTACCAGCAACAACTATTGTCCAAAGTAGTATCCTGCATCAGTGCAATCACTGGTTCGTGTATCACCGACTTCCACTCCTCGTCACTTCCCAGTTAGGCCGCCACGTGGCCGATGAGATAGATGTTGTCGTAAAGATGGCCGACAAAGTCCTCGCTGATGTTCTGGGCAGCGTGGCGCGTGTTGCGGATGAACTCGCGTTTGGACATCTTGTTCTTGACGTGCGGGCTGGTCAAGTCAATCGACAGCAGGATGAGCGAGTAGCAGAGCACATACACCGCATCTGGAGAGGAGAGATGGACAGAATGTGAGAGAGGTCAAACAAGTCCCAGCACCAAGCATCCAATGAAGATAAAGTCTTATATGGAGCTGTGGGGTGGCAGCTAGCCTAGCGGTTAAGAGCGTCAGRCCAGTAACCCAAAGGTTGCTGGTTCGAATCCTGGGCCGACAAGGTGAAAAATCTGCCGATGKGACCTTGAGCAAGGCACTTCGTCACCCTGGATAATAGCGTCTGCTAAATGATATATATAAAAGTGATGGTGTTTACCTAAAAAACTATTTTAGACTTTAGATCAATAATGGCGATGGGGCACACACRCCAACAAAATACATATTTTATCTTGCTTAGTAATATACATGTATTCAATATATTAGCCAGMCYYAATGTTTTAGTTGATGTCTTTCTCAGTCCAGCAATACTTTCTCTGTTCATTGTGTGGTCATCACTTGGCTGAGAGGGTGGGTGGGAGTTTAAGAATAAACGACAGGGAGACAGAGTGAAGGGAAGACCAGAAAAGAGCATCAGAAGAAGAGAAAGGCAGATAAAGAAAAATAGCTTCATAATGACACGTCTACAAAAAAAACAAAAAACACATTCTGAAGTGTGAATAATATTCCTTTAAGACAGGACACATACCAGGGAAGGAAAGAGACATATCTACTCATATTCTCAGACCTTACAGTGTGGGTATTAGCCCTGGTTCTGGGCAGACTAAGAGGGGTTGAACAGGGGGTCTCTTTAGAGTGGGAGAGAGCGAGAGAAAGTGTGAGAGCGTACATCTCCGCTCCTCCTTTACTGCTCTGCCAATTCTATCGKCAGTAAGTTTATAATAAATCAGCCGACTTCTCCTCCAGGACGACCGAGAACCGCGCCAGATGTTATTACAACGCCGTCCTGTGATTGGCTGGAGCGCTGCCCTCACTCTCCTAACACTTTAAGCCCGTGGGATTATTGTGGCTTTAGGGACCAATGACAGTGTTAGTACAAAGATTTCACACATTTGATTCATGCAACAAGGACAGGACAACTTGGGTCAAGTGCAACATCAGAGCCCTTTGTAAATTACAGAGGCATTGTGGGGAGATCAACAGAGGAGAGAAGTCCTAAAGCCTGTGGGATTTGTTGAGCGTGGACCCCGAGTTAGGAGTTGTTCGACTGTGGCAGAAACTGGCAGGTGGTTGCAGGCGCTGTCGACAAGACCAGASAGACGCATGATGTCAGGTGTTTACAGTGACATCACCTATTCCTTTTAGCTCTTAGTGGAGTAAAGGGCCTTTTACAGTACTTGGGTCTTCTAGGGCTCGGTCCTCTAAAGCAGACCTACGTCTAGACTGGTTGAATCCATCTGTTGCCAGTACTACAACATCCACTTACCATAGCCGCGGAAAKTATCGGGTGCTGAAGCAACCCCTGAAAAATTGGAATTAATATATAGTATCAGTAAAAAGTTGACACGCCTTCTCATTCAAGGGTTTTTCTTTATTTTACATTGTAGAATGATAGTGAAGACATCAAAACTATGAAATAACACACATGGAATCATGTAGTAACCAAAAAAATCCAAATATATTTTAGATTCTTCAAAGTAGCCACCCTTTGCCTTGATGACAACTTTGCATTCTCAACCAGCTTCATGAGGTAACCTGGAATGCTTTTCCAACAGTCTTGAAGGAGTTCCCACGTATGCTGAGCACTTGTTGGCTGCTTTTCCTTCACTCTGCGGTCCAACTCATCCCAAACCATCTCACTTGGGTTGARGTCGGGTGATTGTGGAGGCCAGGTCATCTGATGCAGCACGCCATCACTCTCCTTCTTGGTCAAATAGCCCTTACACAGCCTGGAGGTGTGTGTTGGGTCATTGTCCTGTTGAAAACAAATGACAGTCCCACTAAGCACAAACCAGATGGGATGGCGTATTGCTGCAGAATGCTGTGGTAGCCATGCTGGCTAAGTGTGCCTTGAATTCTAAATAAAAATCAGCAACAGTGTCACCAGCAAAGCACGCCCACACCATCACACCTCCTCCTCCATGCTTCACGGTGGGAAACACACATGCAGAGATCATCCGTTCACCTACTCTGCGTCTCACAAAGACACGGCGGTTGGAACCAAAAATCTAACATTTGGACTCAAATGTCCATTGCTCGTGTTTCTTGGCCCAAGCAAGCTTATCTTCTTATTGGTGTCCTTTTAGTAGTGTTTCTTTGCAGCGATTCAACCATGAAGGCCTGATTGACGCAGTCTCCTCTGAACAGTTGATGTTGAGATGTGTCTGTTACTTGAACTCTGAAGCATTTATTTGGGCTACAATTTCTGAGGCTTGTAACTCTAATGAACTTACCTCTGCAGCAGAGGTAATTCTGGGTCTCCTTTCTGTGTCAGTCCTCATGAAAGCCCGTTTCATCATTGCGCTTGTTGGTTTTTGAAACTGCACTTGATGAAACTTTAAAAGTTCTTAACATTTTCCGGATTGACTGACCTTCAGGTCTTATAATTCTTGTCATAATATGGACTTGGTCTTTTACCAAATAGGGCCATCTTCTGTACACCACCCCTACCTTGTAACAACACAACCGATTGGCTGAAACGCATTAAGAAGGAAAGAAATTCCACAAATTAACAAGGCACACCTGTTCATTGAAATGCATTCCAGGTGACTACCTCATGAAGCTGGTTGAGAGAATGCAAAGCGTGTGCAAAGCTGTCATCAAGGCAAATGGTGGCTACTTTGAAGAATCTCAAATATATTTTGATCTGTTTAACACTTTTTTTGGTTACTACATGATTCCACATTCTATTTCATAGTTTTGATGTCTTCACTATTATTCTAAATGTGGAAAATAGTAAAAATAAAGACACACAATCAAGATGTGCTCTAAGTGTAGATTTATCTTTAAATTTAACGGTTTTGTAAAATGTATTGTATGAACCATTTAGGAATTACAACTATTTTTATACATAATTGGACAAATTAACAATCAAATTAAATGAGTTAATACTTGGTTGCAAATCCTTTGCAGTCAATGACTGCCTGACGTCTGGAACCCATAGACATCACCAGATGCTGGGTTTCTTCCCTGGTGATGCTCTGCCAGGCCTTTACTGCAGCAGTCTTCAGTTCCTGCTTGTTCTTGGGGCGTTCTTGCGGCTCAAATTGGATTCAGGTCAGCTGATTGACTTGGTCATTGCAGAACATTCCACGTCTTTGCCTTAAAAAAAGTATTGGGTTGCTTTCGCAAGATGCTTCGGGTCAATGTCCCTCTCCACTGTGAAGCACCGTCCAATGAGTTTTGAAGCATTTGGCTGAATCTGAACAGATAATATAGCCCTAAACACTTCAGAATTCATCCTGTTGCTTGTCAGCAGTCACATCAATAAATACAAGGGAAGCAGCCATACATGCCCACGCCATAACACGACCTCCACCATACTTCACAGATGAGGTGGTATANTTGTCAGCAGTCACATCAATAAATACAAGGGAAGCAGCCATACATGCCCACGCCATAACACGACCTCCACCATACTTCACAGATGAGGTGGTATACTTCGGATCATGAACAGTTCCTTCCCTTCTCCATACGCTTCTAATCATTCTGGTACAAGTTGATCTTTGTCTCATCTGTCCATAGGATGTTGTTCCAGAAATGTACAGGCCTTTTTGGCAAACTCTAACATGGTCTTTCTGTTTGAGGCTTACCAATGGTTTACATCTTGTGGTAAACCCTCTGTATTTACTCTGATGAAGTCTTCTCTTGATTGTTGACTGACACAGATACGCTTACCTCCTGGAAGGTGTTCTTGATCTGGCCAACTGTTGTAAAGGGGTTTTTCTTCACCAGGGAAAGACTTCTGTCAYCCACCACAGTTGTTTTCAGTGGGTCTTTTGGTGTTCCTGAGCTCACCAGTGTGTTCTCTTTTTAAGAATGTACCAAATAGTTGATTTGGCCACACCTAATGTTTCTCTCTGATGGGTTTGTTTTGATATTTCAGCATAATGATGTCTTCCTTCAGTGGCAGTGACAGCTCTTTGGATTTCATATTGAGGGTTAACAGCAACAGATTCCAAATGCAAATGCCACACTTGAACTCAACTCTATACCTTTTATCTGCTTACCTGTAAATTAACTAATGAGGGAATAACACACACCCGGCCATGGAACAGCTGAGCAGCCAATTGTCCAATTACTTTTGGTCCCTTAAAAATGGGGGGGGACCACATATAAAAAGTGCTGTAATTCCTACACCGTTCACCCGATTTAGATGTAAATGCCCTCAAATTAAAGCTCATATTCATTCTTTAATTTTAACTCCAATATGCTGTGGTAGACAGCTAAAATAATAATATGGTCAATGGCCAAATATTTATGGACCCGACTTTATATATTTACACCCTTTTTCTCCCCAATTACAATCTTGTCTCGTCGCTGCAACTCCCCAACGGGYTCGGGGAGGCGAAGGTCGAGTCATGCGTCCYCCGAAACATGAYCCACCTAACCRCACTTCTTAACACATGCCCCCTTAACCTGGAAGCCAGCTGCACCAATGTGTCAGAGGAAACACCGTTCAACTGACGACCTGGGTCAGCCTGCATGCGCCTGGCCCGCCACAAGGAGTCGCTAGAGTGCGATGAGCCAATTAAAGACCCCCCCCCCGGCCAAACCCTCCCTAACCCGGACGACACTGGGACAATTGTGTGCCTCCCTATGGGACTCCCGATCACGGCCGGTTGTGATACAGCCCGGGATTGAACCCGGGTCTATAGTGACATCTCTAGCACTGCGATGCAGTGCCTTAGACCACTGCCCCTCTCAGGAGGCCCATACATTTATCTTACAGAARTAGTGCGCTGGGCCTTTACTAGTCCTGTATTAGCAGACCGATATAGCACTCTGTAGCGCGAGCAGACGGCTAGATCATCGGCAAAAAAAAGAGACAAAAACATTGCAGCACCCACACACATCTTGCCTCTAACGCAACACCTGTCAGGACTACAATTCCCATGAACTAATTTATTACTACAATTCCACCCCAAACTAAACTAAACATCCTGTAGAACTACAAMTCCCTCTGCTCACATAGGCTGAATTAACATAACGTGCACCAGAACTACAATCCCCTCCACTCATCCGACTTCCCTCAACACCCTGCRGATTAGAACTACAACTCCCTGCAGTGCACTGACCTGGGCTGAGACCCACGTCCCGAACCAGGGCGGGGTTGCAGGCGCAGAAGCGGTGGGAGAACTTGGTGATAAGCGTCTCCAGATATTCGCCCCTCTCCTCTGGGGCGTGGATGTGTCTGAAGAAGTCCCTCAGTGCGTTAGGCAGGAACTGGTTACTGAAGTTGTGCAGAGTGACCAGCTCGTCCAACACATCTCTCCTGCAATTAGAGACAAGCCAATAAGAATTTGAAAAAAGCCCCGTGAAAATTCGATGAAGAAAACCCACCTCTCATCTAGGTATACCCTCAGCATCTTCCAGTTGAGCGTGCGAGTGCAGAAGATGAACTTGGCCAGCTCCTTGGGGTGGTCCACCAGTATGCCTTTGGACATGAAGTAACTGATACCCTATTGGGGGGGAAAAGAGAGAGAGAGTCAATATGAAACACACACAGAGAAAGAGGGATTAGATGGGGAGAGTGGAGAGAAGAGACCCAGCACCATCTCAGTCCATCACACAGCTATCACATGCCCTTTAAGTGGCTGGCCATAGTGAGCCGAATCCACTTAGCGATACAGGCAGACCAAATAACGCCATTAGAATGTTCCACAGATTCTAGGGAACCAGGCTTTGACCTGCAGTGACCTCCAAGGCTGATGTCTTTCAGAATGTATGCATCAGCAGTAAACAAGTCATTTAGCTGGTAGTCATTTGTCTTCAAGGTGGGCTGAAGTGTGGTGGGTTCAATGTGTACTTACTATTTCTAAATCATATTGTTTTTTGTGGTTTTCATATAGTGAGGAAGGCTGATCTATGCAGAATCAATAACATAGTGAAAAAAAGCTAATTGGCCCATATACATCTAGCCAAATCTTATATATATATATATATGGAACAATTTCCCGGAAACAGATTAAGCCGGCTTTATCGACGTCCGGGAAACCGGAGTGTTTCAGTGGGGAAGTGGTGCTTTAAAAAGGAGAACGAGGCATTCGGGATAAAGGTGAAAAAGAGATGACTTACCTCCTGATGGTTAGCGTTGAACGTCAGACTGCCTTCATCTAGCATCATGTAGAGTCTTCTATATGAGAAGCCATAGGGGAGCCTTCTATTGTAGATGGAACAGTGACCCCATGTGGACTTACACAAACTAGGGCACAGCCAGAGAGAGACAGAGAGAGAGCGAGCAAGTCAGGGAACAAGCGAGCGACAGAGAAAAAGGGAGGACTGCAATTAGAAACATGATCACCCAATCAACTCTGAACCATTAAAAAAGCACATTGTCACACAGAACCTGGTAAATGTTATACATACTTGTGGCAAGCACCATTTGAATGATTTGTGGACAATTAAAAACATAGATGAATCTGTAAATGGTATATCAGGTCCTGTCCTGCAGCACACTTCCTGCAGCACACTTCTCATTGGCCAATTCTGATATTTTGTCCAATACTTGGTCTTTTGACCAATAACATCAGAACTTTTCACATTTTTTAAGCTGATCATATTTGGTCAAAATACCAATTAGTGACATTAGTTTTGAATAATTCAATCTGAACGCCCTCTAACTGTACTCACCCCTGCCCCCCTCCCACAACCCCTGCCGCAGCTACTACTACACCCCTGGCCTCCCTTCCACAGACCCTGTCAGTCTACTATCACCCCTGCCTCCCTTCCACAACCCTGTCAGTCTACTACTCACCCCTGGTCCCTTCCACAGACCCTGTCAGTCTATACTCACCCCTGCTCCCTTCCACAGACCCTGCCAAGTCTAACTACTCACCCCTGCGCTCCCTTCCACCAACCCTGCCAGTCTTATACTCACCCCTGGCTCCCTCCACAGACCCTGCCACGTCTACTACTCACCCCGGCTCCCTTCCACAGACCTGCCAGTCTACTACTCACCCCTGGCTCCCTTCCACCAGACCCTGCCAGTCTACTACTCACCCCTGCCTCCCTTCCACAGACCTTCAGTCTACTACTCCACCCCTGCCTCCCTTCCACAGACCCTGTCAGTCTACTACTCACCCCTGCCTCCCTTCCACAGACCCTGTCAGTCTACTACTCACCCCTGCTCCCTTCCACAGGACCCTGTCAGTCTACTACTCACCCCTGGCTCCCTTCCACAGACCCTGCCAGTCTACTACTCACCCCTGGCTCCCTTCCACAGACCCTGCCAGTCTACTACTCACACCTGGCTCCCTTCACAGACCCTGCCAGTCTACTACCAACCCTGCTCCCTTCCACAGACCCTCCAGTCACTACTCACCCCTGGCTCCCTTCCACAGACCTGCCAGCTTCTCTACTCACCCCTGGCTCCCTTCCACAGACCCTGCCAGTCTACTACCACCCTGTCTCCCTTCCACAGACCCTGCCAGTCTACTACTCACCCCTGCCTCCCTTCCACAATCCTGTCAGTCTACTACTCACCCCTGCCTCCCTTCCACAGACCCTGTCAGTCTACTACTCACCCCTGCCTCCCTTCCACAGACCCTGTCAGTCTACTACTCACCCCTGCCTCCCTTCCACGACCCCTGTCAGTCTACTACTCACCCCTGCCTCCCTTCCACAGACCCTGCCAGTCTACGTAACTCACCCCTGGCTCCCTTCCACAGACCCTGTCATCTACTACTCACCCCTGCCCAGAATACTCCTCGTGGCCCAGGGCCTGCCACACGCAGGATGCCAGACAGAGTCTGTAGCGTTCAGGTAGGAACAGGATGTGATGCTGAGCTCTGAGGAAGCACTCCAGGTCTATGAAACCCTGCTGCTCCTTCCCCCCGGGGCACGCAGCAGCTGGTAATGTCTGCCCCTTGGCAGTGCTGGGGGTAGCCGCGCGGGGTGGGGTGGCAGGGACCTCCACCCAGGTCGCCACCCCGGGGAGGGAGCCTGGCCTGGTTAGCCCCATCTCCATCCCCAATCCCGGGGATCTCCGTCAAGCCAGTCCAGCGTCCCAGTCTCTCCGTACTCCTGCTGCAGCTGCTTGTTCCTGGCACCCTCCACAGCCCTGACCCATCTGCAGGATCGGTGTATAGGCAAGACAACACAGGCAGCACAGTCTGCATGCGTCACATAGGAACCTATTCCCTCAGAGGAAATATCAAACAGAGTAGCTCAGTGTCTAGTTACTAGGCATTAATTGGGAATTCCTGCCATCCAATCTGGCCTTAAATAGCCAGTTACTCTTAATCTCCACCCGCACAGCCAGAAGGACTGGCCACCTCTCCAGAGCCTGATTCCTCCTAGGTTTCTTCCTAGGTTCCTGCCTTTCTAGGAGTTTTTCCTGTGCACCGTGCTTCTACATCTGCATTGCTTGCTGTTTGGGTTTAGGCTTGGTTTCTGTATAGCACTCTGTGACATCTGCTGATGTAAAAGGGCTTTATAATTACATTTGATTGATCCAAGTCCTATTTTAACAATCCAATATAAAACGGAGGCCATCGTGCTACCTTGTTTAAATGTTGGGCAATCGGATTACTTCCTGGTTATTTTAGTCACTGGCATGGCAACAGCTGATGGTAGGCATACAGGGAGAACAAGTATTTTATACACTGCCGATTTTGCAAGTTTCCTACTTACAAAGCATGTAGAGTCTGTAATTTTTATCATAGGTACACTTCAACTGTGAGAGACGGAATCTAAAACAAAAATCCAGAAAATCACATTGTATGATTTTTAAATAATTAATTTGCATTTTATTGCATGACATAAGTATTTGATCACCTACCAACCAGTAAGAATCCGGCTCTCACAACCTGTAGTTTTTCTTTAAGAAGCCCTCCTGTTCTCCACTCATTACCTGTATTAACTGCACCTGTTTGAACTCGTTACCTGTATAAAAGACACCTTCCACACACTCAATCAAACAGATTCTAACCTCTCCACAATGGCCAAGACCAGAGAGCTGTGTAAGGACATCAGGGATAAAATTGTAGACCTGCACAAGGCTGGATGGGCTACAGGACAATAGGCAAGCACGCTTGGTGAGAAGGAAACAACTGTTGGCGCAATTATTAGAAATGGAAGAAGTTCAAGATGACGGTCAATCACCCTCTGTCTGGCTCCATGCAAGATCTCACCTCGTGGGCATCAATATCATGAGAAGGTGAGATCACCCAGAACACAGGCAGACCTGGTCAATGACATGAAGAGAGCTTGACCACAGTCTCAAAGAAAACCATTAGTAACACACTACGCCGTCATGGATTAAAATCCTGCAGCGCACGCAAGTCCCCTGCTTAAGCCAGTGCATGTCCAGGCCTGTCTGAAGTTTGCCAATGACCATCTGGATGATCCAGAGGAGAATGGAGAAGTCATGTGGTCTGATGAGACAAAAATAGAGCTTTTGGTCTAACTCCACTCGCCGTGTTTGGGAAGAAGAAGTATGAGTACAACCCCAAGAACACCATCCCAACCGTGAAGCATGGAGGGAAACATCATTCTTTGGGGATGCTTTTCTGCAAAGGGACAGGACGACTGCACCGTATTGGGAGGAGGATGGATGGGCCATGTATCGCGAGATCTTGGCCAACAACCTCCTTCCCTCAGTAAGAGCATTGAAGATGGGTCTGGCTGGGTCTTCCAGCATGACAACGACACGAAGCACACAGCCATGGCAACTAAGGGCGTCCGTAAGAAGCATCTCAAGGTCCTGGAGTGGCCTAGCCAGTCTCCAGACCTGACCCAATAGAAAATCTTTGGAGGGAGCTAAAGTCCGTATTGCCCAGCGACAGCCCCAAACCTGAAGGATCTTGAGAAGATCTGTAGGGAGGAGTGGCCAAAATCCCTGCTGCATGTGTGCAAACCTAGTCAAGAACTACAGGAAACGTATGATCTCTGTAATTGCAAACAAAGGTTTCTGTACCAAATATTAAGTTCTGCTTTTCTGATGTATCAAATACTTATGTCATGCAATAAAATGCAAATTAATTACTTAAAATCTAACAATGTGTTTTCTGGATTTTTGTTTTAGATTCCGTCTCTCATAGTTGAAGTTTACTTATGATAAAAATTACAGACCTCTACATGCTTTGTAAGTAGGAAACCTGCAAAATCGCAGTGTATCAAATTACTTTCTCCCACGTTCATATCCTTGGAGTTACCCTGCTATGCTGAGTCACTGAAGGGCTCAGCGGTTGTCACAAAATAGAGAAACATCCGTGACGGGTCAATTTAATCTGGATTCAGACCTTAGCTGTTTGTCCGCAGAAACATTTCAATGATTGCCTCTGCTTTCATGTGTCATCTCACATACATTAGCCTAATCAAATCAAAGCAATTGCTTCCTGAAAGTGCACTCTGGAACAGTCTCTAAGGGTTCGAGGCAGATTCTAATGTGACTTTGCACAACAAGCCATTTCAAAATATACTGAACAAAAATATAAATGCAAMGATTAACGATTTTACTGAGTTAMAGTTCATAATGAAATTAGTCAAATTTAAATAAATTAGGCCCTAATCTATGGATTTCACATGATTGGGCAGCAGCGCAGCCATCTGTGGGCTTGGGGGGGCACAGGCCCACCCACTGCGGAGCCAGGCCAGGCCAATCAGAATGTTTTTCCCCACAAAAGGGCTTTATTACAGACAGAAATACTCCTAAATTTCAGTCCCACAGGTGAAGAAGCCTGGATGTGGAGGTCCTGGGCTGGCGTGGTTACACGTGGTCTGCGGTTGTGAGGCCGGATGGACGTACTGCCAAATTCTCTAAAATAACATTGGAGGTACAGAAAATAACAAATTCTCTGACAACAACTCCGGTGGATATTCCTGCAGTCAGCATGCCAATTCCACGCTCCCTCAAAACATGAGACATCTGTCTCATTGTGTTGTGACAAAACTGCACATTTTAGAATGGCTTTTTATTGTCCCAAGCACAAGGTGCACCTATGTAATGATCATGCTGTTTAATCATCTTCTTGACATGCCGCATCCGTCAGGTGGATGGATTATCTTGGCAAAGGATAAATGCTCACTAACAGGGATGCAAACAAATTTGTGTACAAAATTTAAGAGAAATAAGCATTTTGTGCGTATGGAAAATGTCTGGGATCTTTTATTTCAGCTCATGAAACATGGGACCAACAATTTACATGTTGCTATTTTGGTTCAGTGTAGTTGCTATATGCATCAAGCCTGCCATCTCCATCTTTATCCTTATAATCCTTTGGCCAGGAACGACTATATTACCCCTTCCATTTATAGCCATCTAAACCGTTACCCCATCAGACAGGAGACAGTGCAACTGAGGCAAGGCCTAAACCAATTAGCCTGCTATCATTTACCCTCTATCATGCCAGCTATTCTCCATGAAAACAAACTCCATCCACAACACAGATTGATGTGGTATTATATTATAAACCAGAAGCCGCTTCAGTTAACCCGCTAGGTGACATGCATTCAACTCTCTCCGACTCCCCTGTCAGTCAGTCTCAGTGAGTGTGTTTGTAACTTAATTTCTAATTCTTGTTTTTTTGTCACACGTTTGTTTCCCCTTTTTTCTCATTTAACTTGCATTGTTTGGAAAGAGCTTGTGAGTAAGCATTTCACTGTAAGTTGGCACGTGACAAATAACATGTCAGACAGTTTACACTACAGGCACTCTCTTCTCTCTTGTAACAGCATCTTAGAATGGTTCGGAGCTGAATCATAGCCTGGTCCCAGATTTGTTTGTGCCATCTTAACAATCACCACAGGAGTTGGCAATTGTTAAGACAGCCCAAACACATCTGGGATCAAGCTRGAATCTTCCATCCCTGTTACTAAAGCTGAATCTCAATCCAGCCTATTTAGCCTACCCACTCCTCGGAATTCCTCACGTGTTCTCAATTGTCTGTTTCCCCATGTGATGTGGGCATGCTCCTAKGCTGCTYGCCGCTATATTGCTGCAATGCCATTGCAYTTGTTATTCAGCATTCCCTGCTTGCTGCTGGAGCATTAAGACTGTAGGCTGCTCAAAAAACACACTGGGGAATGTCTTAAAGCTACAATATGTAACTTTTTGGGCAAGCTGACCAAATTCAAAGAAATGTGTGTTCTAGATATGTCAGTCTCATTGAAAGCAAGTCTAAAAAGTGGTAGTTATGTTCTTTGTAAGCTATGTCCATRATTCCTGTTATGTTTATTTTTTGCATCTTTTACTTTTGTACACMAGCTTCAAACAGCTGAAAAKACACTATTTTTGGATATGGAAAACATATTTCACAGCGGTTTAGATGGTACAATGATTCTCTACACTGACTGATTATTTTGTCACAAACTATTAGAATTTTAGCAACCAGGAAAAGGCAGAGCTATTTCTGCATGTTGCATCTTTAAAGTTGACAYGAGTCTACTGGTTATATGGTGAGAGGGTTACTGTAGGTCATAGATGTTTCTAGACATGTAGGCCTAGACTAGGTCTAGATACATAGCCTAAACTGTTTGGATTAGGTCAACTGACCTAAGGGTGTATTTGTTCAAATGTGTTTTAACTGAATCTGGTGGTTGCAAACATATCATTTGAGTTTAAAATGAGCAACTATCTACAGTGGGTTTTGACTTATTCGTGATGGAAAAACAGGTGGTAGCCTACCTGTACATGTGTGTACGGAGAATGTTGYACCCAATGGTCTGTGTACAGTCAATAAAGTGACGCAGCTTACAGATTGAGAAATCATTCTGATCAGCTGCCTACTGAATGTACAATCTTTAATAAACTAATGCAAACGTTACGCTAGGGAGAAGGACATTCATACATACCTGTAGTCACGTAATAAGAACTGTCTCTTGCTAAACAGAGGGACCATACTCTGTCAAGCACTAGAGTTATGTGCCCCATCGTCTGTTGACGTTTGCCTAATTCAGTAATTGGATAAACTGTCATACAAAGTCAGACAGTAGTGGGCTGGAAACACGTTCAGTGTCTTGCTGTAAACAACATCAACATTGAAGTTATGTTCAGAAGCTGATAGTGAAATTATTATATATCAAGTTAGATTGACCTAAAGCCCTCGCCTTTCTTCAATATAATTATACAAGCCAACCAGCCATTGGGGAGGCTCGTCTTGTCAATGACAGACCATTGTAACCAGCGCCACCTACCTGAATTGTATGGAAGATTGTACCGCCGCCGCGACGTATACACAGTCCAGAACGTAAACAACTTCGKTGGGAATAGTTTTGGGTCTTCTACCGGTAACCAGATRTTCCCATCTCCGTTGAATGCTGGCCAAAAAGACCCACTCTCKTCGCTGTTGTAGAGAAAAACTGCTCACAAAGTGACAACAGGCCTAATCTGCCCCATCACTCAATATAGGGCTTCCTCAACTCCTCCTTTCGCCCTCCTCTTTTCACACGCACRGTTGTCTGGTTTGACGTTTCGCTTGTTATTGGTGGAAATGACGTAGCTGTAACTGAGTAAATCCATATAACGATTGTGAATGGTACTTAACTATGATATATACAATATTTCAATTGTTTTGTTTAAAAAAATATTATTCTAGTAAAAAATGTCGGTGTACACAGAGCAGTCTAACGAATCTAATGAAATCCATTGGACTTTTTACAAAAAAATATACAGTGCATTGCTTTGTTTCTTCTAACACATTGAAGGTAGCTAACCAGAATAATTTGGCTTTCCTTTCAACTACAGACAGTAAAGACGACGTTTTACATGGATTTAGTAAGTTCTGCTTGTTTCATAAGTCGTCGTCAGTTTACCATCGACATTAAAACCAGAAGTCTACAAACAAAACTTTTAGCGCCATCTAGCTACGAATGTGCTCTTGTGAATCTTCCTTCTAGTTTTTCTGATTCAACTTATCATGGCAACCAATCGCGGCAGTTATGTTATTTACCCGGGCAAAACAAACTAAATACATGTCTAGTTAGCGAGCTAATTTGGCTAGCACTTCTACTTAAATATAAGGTAATTTATTATATTTTGTGTTATGGTCCGTTTCAGTAGCTGCTACAACGTGTCACCTCAACAAAATCTAACGTTAGCCTATAACATAGCAAGTAACTTGCTGGAAAGCTGTGWTGGTAGMWAGCCAACATGTAACGTTACATARCTATATTGTTTATGTTAGTTAACGTTAGCTAGTTGGTGTTTTATCCATTCGTTGCAAAATAGTTAATGGGAGAATTGTTGTGGTAACGTTACCTGTCTGCCATTTGCATGTTCAAGGTCCACAATGATGTCAACCGGTGATTTGAAAGGATGTCTTCGGAAGCTGGATGCTCAACTACGGGCATTGAAGTACCCAAGAGAGGTCGACTATAATGGGTATGTTAGCTATGTCATGGATAAAATGTGTGCCAGTGCTAAYTAAACAATTGTGCCACGTTCCCAAACTTTGAGGGAAGGAGACAGTCGGCACCTGTGTTGTGGTTGTTCAGTTGATGGCCACATGATGGCTCCACTATTCAGTATCTTAGTTGCAGTGCAGGAGATSTATGAACAGTTGTGTCATTTTTACTTGCTTACATTGGAGAAATAAATCCCCCATATGTTCATTCATTCTGATATATAGTGAGCTCCAAACGTATTGGGGCAGTGACCATTTTTGTTGTTGTTTGGCTCTGTACTCCAGCACCTGATTTGACCATCAGGTGTTCCGAGACTGGTGGACAGTGGGTTGACACTTTGGATTTGAAATGATACAATGATTGAGTTTAAAGTGCAGACTGTCAGCTTTAATTTGAGGGTATGAACCGTTTAGAAATGACAACACTTTTTGTACATAGTCCCTCCATTTTTGCTATCATTATTAGATAGATCTGAATGAATTGTAATAATGATGAGTGAG
Source organism: Salvelinus sp. IW2-2015 (assembly GCF_002910315.2). NCBI lineage: Eukaryota > Metazoa > Chordata > Actinopteri > Salmoniformes > Salmonidae > Salvelinus > Salvelinus sp. IW2-2015. Next base: position 33,075 of record NW_019943578.1, read on the forward strand.
AAAGTTAGATGCACAAATATCATAAATATCATAAATCAACCATTCATGCACCACCAGTACAGAGCTTGCTCAGGAATGGCAGCAGGCAGGTGTGAGTGCATCTGCACGCACAGTGAGGCGAAGACTTTTGGAGGATGGCCTGGTGTCAAGAAGGGCAACAAAGAAGCCACTTCTCTCCAGGAAAAACACCAGGGACAGACTGATATTCTGCAAAAGGTACAGGGATTGGACTGCTGAGGACTGGGGTAAAGTAATTTTCTCTGATGAATCCCCTTTCCAATTGTTTGGGGCATCTRGGGAAAAAAGCTTGTCCGGAGAAGACAAGGTGAGCGCTACCATCAGTCCTGTGTCATGCCAACAGTAAAGCATCCTGAGACCGTTCATGTGTGGGGTTGCTTCTCAGCCAAAGGAGTGGGCTCACTCACAATTTTTCCTAAGAACACAGCCATGAATAAAGAATAGTACCAACACATCCTCCGAGAGCAACTTCTCCCAACCATCCAGSAACAGTTTGGTGATGAACAATGCCTTTTCCAGCATGATGGAGCACCTTGCCACAAGGCAAAAGTGATAACTAAATGGCTCGGGGAACAAAACATTGATATTTTGGATCCATGGCCAGGAAACTCCCCAGACCTTAATCCCATTGAGAACTTGTGGTCAATCCTCAAGAGGCGGGTGGTCAAACAAAACCCCACAAATTCTGACAAACTCCAAGCATTGATTATGCAGAATGGGCTGCCATCAGTCAGGATGTGGCCCAGAAGTTAATTGACAGCATGCCAGGGCAGATTGCAGAGGTCTTGAAAAAGAAGGGTCAACACTGCAAATATTGACTCTTTGCATCTTCATGTAATTGTCAATAAAAGCCTTTGACACTTCCCCAGATAGTGCACTACTTTTGACTACGGGCCCATAAGGCTCTGTTTAAAAAAATTGCGCACTATATAGGGTGCTATTTGCGACAAAGACTAAATKATTTGGTTGGAAGACAGACTAAACATCTGTAGTCCTATAAACATCCAGATTGGGGTTGTAGCCACGGGTACAGTTCATGGTCTGCGTTTGTTTTGAAGTCTCCGGCAGGCGGCAGAGGGGGTTGTACGGCGCCCTGCCCGACTATAACTCGGTTTGTAAACATGCTTTACATTAACCAGCCGTGGGCCCCCTCTGATGAGGACCCCAGTTTGCACATCTGATGAGCAGGGAAGCAGGGATTCCTTTTGAAGTGAAGAGCATCAAACACAATATGCTTGTGGGGAATTTAAAAAATGATGTGGCTCAAATACAATTTTCTGTTGATGTGAGACAATTTAAAATCAGGAGACAAAAGGTTGGCCACTTTTTTTCAAATGTATATATATTTTTTCTAGTTTTTATTGAACTCGTTTGGGTTCCATTGATGTCAAAATGTGTGTTGGGCTGCGTTTATACGGGCTGCGTTTAGACAGGCAGCTCAATTCTTATTTTTTTCCCCCACTAATTGGTCTTTTTGACCAATTACATCAGATCTTTATGAGAGCTGATCTGATTGGTCAAAAAACATTTTTTGTTTCTTGAATAATCGGTCTACCTGTCTGAACAGAGCGTTATTGTCATATATTTTTAGGCCTAAATGATACTAATGCATATGAAAACAGTAGTACACAATCTATGCTTTATCTCTACAGCTTGGCCAAAGGGGATCCTTCTGCCTTTCTCCCCATAGTGAGTTATGCATTCATCTCCTATTCACCACACCTTGCTGAACACCTGGTGGGCTTCGGAGTGGAACTCACTGGGAAGAACGACCTACGTTTTATCGAATGCATCTACAAGGTAAATCCACACATTGATTCTATTGTGTTCTTAAAAAAAATATCTATTAAGGGTAATAGTGTACAGTACCTGTCAAAAGTTTGGACAAGGGTTTCTTTATTTGGACTTTTCCACATTGTAGAATAATAGTGAAGACATCAAAACTATGAAATAACACACATGGAATCATGTAGTAACCAAAAAAGTGTTAAACAAATCAAAATATATTTTTGATTCTTCAAAGTAGCCACCMTTTGCCTTGATGACAGTTTGCACACTTGACATTCTCTCAACCAGCTTCATGAGGAATGCAATATCTAAATGGTAGTTAGTCTTGTCTCATTGCTGCAACTCCCGTACGGACTCGGGAGTGACGATGGTCGAGAGCCGTGCGTCCTCCGAAACACAACCCAACCAAGCCGCATTGCTTCTTTGACGCAATGCCCACTCTACTACACGATTCCATTACTACACGATGTGTTATTTCATAGTTTTGATGTCTTGACTATTATTCTACAATGTAGAAAATAGTACAAATAAAGAGAACCCCTTGAATGAGTAGGTGTGTCACAAGAGCACACTTTTGACTGGTACTGTAGGTTAACATGTTTCCATGACAGCCTTAGTATTTAACTATCATCATGCACAGTGGAGGGGTTTTACTCCATAGGTCTCCATTAGTATGGTAGGAAGAAGACGCAGAGCGTCTGTGTTCTAATGACTAACATCTTAAGTGTTGAAATCATGTTTTCGAATGTATCCCCCCCCCTGCAGCAATCCCACATCCAGACCTAGACCTACCCGTTTGAGAAACATTGGCATCACTCCCCAGTTGACTGTATTATCTCCCAGGCTCGTTCCTTCATGCCCTCCCTATGATTTAATGCTCTGTTCATTCACTTTCCTGGGTCCTACTTTTCCAGTAGGCTCCCCACCACCGCTCTCCCCATGTGGCCCCATGCAGTGTCGTCTCTCTAACACGGAACAAACAGTTTCTCCCAATTACAGGGACTCCCCTAGATCCCTCTCTCATACATCACAGTTATCATCGTAATGGTTCAAAATGGCAAAGTGTTTCCTGTTGTTTCCTCAGAGGCAATGGACACACACACTGTGACTTCAGTTTATTCCTTGGGGTCTCCTGAGGCCAACGGCTGTCTACCCAGATGCTCTGCTGTGGTTTAACCCCTCCAAGCTTGAGCTGAACCGCAATATTTCCTCTAATACACACACACGGAAGAACATTGCTATTGCATCACTCACTACCAATAAAGTCCTTTTGAAACAGTGCAGGATTTCCCCTGTAGAAGTAAAAGGTAGCCACATGTGGGATTCCTTTTCATTCCTGTGGCGCTCAAATGACATGAATGGAGTCTTAAAGTAGTCTTGGAATTCCATTCATTCTTATCTATGGGAAATGGTATAGGCCTCCACTGTCGGAATTCCTTTTTCCATGATATTGTGCTTGGTCAGGTCAAGGCCAAGCCATTTCCTTCATCGCACGTTCTAATATTACAGCTCCTCTCTCATCACAACCAACCGAGGACTTGGAAGGAATGACTTGTGTAAATGCATCAGGGGTTTTTCAGTCTTTTTGTTGAGGCTGTACTGTAGCCTCTGTTAACCCTGCTATCAGAACCAGAGGGTTTTCACTGAGCGGGCCCTGATCTGCAGCATCTGTATTTAACACACTCTCTGGTGGTGTTTCCTTCCAGCTGGCAACCGGTGGTCGCAGCACAGCGTCCTTGAGCAATTATATTTTTTAAAGGCTCACATGAAATCCTGATTCCTGCGGTGAACACAGGAACTCCATGTTGGTCCAAGTTCTCATCTCGGATCAGAACCCCTCTTCTGTTCTCTTAGCGGCTGAGGCCCGCAGGCGAGCTATCTGTCTCTCACAGCATCGGTTCATTTTGGCGAGAGAGGAGAGGGAAACCGATAAGGAGAAGGAAGAGCGAGACGCTCTGAGCGATGGCTGGCGCTCAGTCACTGCTTCGCCTGGCTGGCACACACACACACACAGACACAGACACAGACACAGACACAGACACACACACACACACACACACACACACACATATGGGAGACAGATTGGGCCGACACACCAGCAGCATTTCATACAGAAGACAGTGCAAAGAGAAGACAAGCCATTTGCTCTGCATTATAGTCGGTGTAACAGGAAAGCACTCATTTAGCTCTCCTGTCATACGTACTGCCATCTTTCCCTGAACTCCTGTCAACTATAGTGAGTTTTACAATTATCAATAGAATGTTTGGGTTTGTCATATGTGTTCCAGCTCCTATTATTCCCGTTTCACGTGAATTATGTGTATCGAGGCAAGGGATACACGTACTTTTTTGGAAGGGTAAACGAACTCTATATACTTTTAAAATGATTAAAACCAAATGGAAACTGTGTAGAGAATATAATGGACCTACATTTATACCGTTTCTTGACTGTGTCCAGCTCACTAATAATCATTTAAATGAAACCTAGACAGTCGGGTAGCATCGAAAGTTTCAAAAGCATTGGATACAGGACAATTTCTTTGCACGTTTTGATGGCGAAGAAATGAACACATTTTCAGTGCGACCCTCTGGACCTTCTTGAAGACCGAATGTGGCCCCCGGCGCAAAATGAGTTGAAAACCCCTGTACCAGATACTTTGCAATGTCATTTTCAGTGATCTTCAATGAATATTGTTTTGATCTTTGCATTTTCTACTGTTTGAATGAAAAAACAACCATGGTGTATTTTTGATTTGAAACAATTTTTCAGCAGGGAGAATTCAGCCATGTGTGTGTGTGTGTGTGTGTGTGTGTGTGTGTGTGTGTGTGTGTCATACTGTCTATTGTTCACCCACATCTAGGTACTGCGGGATCTCTTCCACTACAAACCCGTCCTGACCAAGCAGCAGTTCCTCCAGTTTGGCTATGCAGAAAGAAAGACCTGCATCCTCTGTGATGTCATCGCCTTGGCCCTGCAGAAACACAAAGAGCTCAGCAAAGGCAACAAGGTCAGTCTGTCTCCCTCAGCTTTGACGAGCCTAGAGCATCATCGACAACATGATAATGATGACACGGTATTCACGGTTCAATTAACTATTGCACCCTCTTGATCAGATCATGTCTGTATTGTAATAGAGAAGGTGTTCTCAATAGACTACCTGGTAAAAGAAAAGGTCCATGTATTGCATCTGTGTGTGTTGCAGCCAAAGCCGAGAGCTCGTTTTCAGGCCTCGAGTTCAGACTCCAAAAGTGAGGCTCTCCCATTTCAGGCTGAAACAATGAACCCCATGGCCACCACAGTAAGTCTTTGCCAAGGACATGACMGTGTAGACCAACATACCTGTTCAACTCTACACTTTATCAAAGAGGCCTGAGCTATCCTAGTTAAATTAAGGTTAAATTAAACATTTTAAAATAGTCCATTGTAATGCTGCATGAATACATGGCCCGGCCTTAACATGACTAGGTGAGATGGTTCTTTCCCACAGTTATCCCTAAGCAGGCCACTAGTGGAGAGACACATTGGTGGTGACTCCTGGGTCTCCTCTAGTAGAACCTCAGATAATGAAGAGTCTGAGGAAGAGGAGGGGGGGCTGGGACTGGAGGAGGTCCAGAACCAAGCACCTACAGTCCCTCAAACAGTGACTACCAGCATATTTCTCCACAATTATAAACACAGACASACACAGCCCTTCTCTCTGTAACACACAGTACCAAAGTGACACAAACACACACAAACTGACTGGATTGTGACCACCCTTCCAGGACCTGGTGGTGGAGGGGAGGCTGGCAGAGCTGGAGGCCCAGCTGCTGCAGGTCCAGACCAGGCTGGGGAGGCTCTCGGCCCTGGAGCAGAGGCTGGAGCTTCTAGAGAAGGCCTCGGCCGGGAGGATCACTATAGACAAGCACCAGTGGGAGAACCTGGAGAGCAGAGTGCTACTGCTGGAGACCAGACTGACCCTCGCCACGGCCCAGGTAGGCTCTTTGATACTGTGTGTCTGCGTGTGTGTCAGCCATGGCCCAGGTAGGAAGGGATCTTTACACCACATCTGTCCAATCTGGAGACGCTTCTAAAGAACTCTCCATACCTCTATCTAATGACAAGTAGAAGCAGATGCAGATGTTGAACTAATGATGTCAGTCCATTCCAGAATGTCTACTGTATCTCTGTTTGCTGATTTAAAGATGGAAAAATGTACAGCTTTCAAGGTTGTTTTTTTCCCCCTCTAGGAGTCGTCACTTATCAATGGAGGTTGGAGTCATCACATGGCGGATAATGCAACAGAAGTCACTGGTTGGAACTGATTTTGACAATAAAAGTGTCTTAGTAAAGTATTATTGAGGCCATCGTATACAACAACTGAAATACAGTAATAGAAAGATCAAATTCCCAGTGTGATATAAAAGTTCAACTGATGCTCACATACCCTTAGAGTCAAGACCCAGTCCTCCAGAGAGCCTCCTACACAACTCTGGCTGTGAGCGTCCTCAGTCCTCCACCCCTTCTGCTAGCTATCCCATCAGCCCCTGTGTGACAACAGCACCCCCAGAGGTAATGKCAGATATTACAAGTAAATATAATGGAAACATTAGAAGACTATTTGGGCTGGATTCAATCTGTAGTATCGTGAAAGAGCCACGTTATAGGTCGATTTGAAATTTTAAAGGCAATGTTCGAGGAGACTTCATTCACGGTAAACTCTGCATATGCCGACTCAATTGGAAATTACCTTCGAATTTTTACGCGGATCTTCCACAATAAGGATTAAATCAAGCCCTTTGTTTTTCATTCAGTCTTGACTCATTTTCTGTAGGAGAATATGAAAGAGAGATTGGAAAGGATAGCCAACATGTAAGTACTCTAGATCTATGTTGTATTCCCTCTAATGTTAACCAAGGCTAATACACCATCTACTGTATATAAAATAATACTGCATTTATGTTTAACTTCATTTCATTATTAACTTTGTTTTGTTCTTCTCCTTTGTTTWAGGATGAAAGACACTTCCAGCCTTTTAAGAAGTATAGAACCCTCAATGTAAATTCAGACTTTTAAAAAATGTATTTTTGTAATTGTTCTCTGGATTAGTATGTGAGTGATGAATAAAGTTATCATGGATAAATATCAACTTGTGTTCACAATCCATTATATACAGTACCAGTCAAAAGTTTGGACACACCTACTCATTCAAGGGTTTTTCTTACTTTTACTATTTTCTACATTGTGGAATAATAGTGAAGACATCAAAACTATGAAATAACACATATGGAGTCATGTAGTAACCAAAAAAGTGTTAAACAAATCAAAATATATTTTATTTTAGATTCTTCAAAGTAGCCACCCTTTGCCTTGACAGCTTTGCACACKCTTGGCATTCTCTCAACCAGMTACATGAGGAATGCTTTTCCAACAGTCTTGAAGGAATTCCCACATATCCTGAGCACTTGTTGGCTGCTTTTCCTTCACTCTGCGGTCCAACTCATCCCAAACCATCTCAATTGGGTTGAGGTCAGGTGATTGTGGAGGCCAGGTCATCTGATGCTGCACTCCATCACTCTCCTGCCCTTACACAGCCTGGAGGTGTGTTTTGGGTCATTGTACTGTTGAAAAATAAATGATAGTCCCACTAAGCGCAAATCAGATGGGATGGCGTATCGCTGCAGAATGCTGTGGTAGCCATGCTGGTATGCCTTGAATTCTAAATTAATCACTGACCGTGTCGCCAGCAAAGCACCCCCACACCATTTTTTTGTTTTTGACCTTTTTATTTAACATGGCAAGTCGGTTAAGAACTCATTCTTATTTGCAATGACGGCCTACCGGGGAACAGTGGGTTAACTGCCTTGTTCAGGGGCATAACAACAGATTTTTACATTGTCAGCTCGGGGATTCGATCCAGCAACCTTTCGGTTACTGGCCCAATGCTCTAACCACTAGGTTACCTGCCACACCATCACACCTCCTCCATGCTTCACGGTGGGAACCACACATTCGGAGATCATCCGTTCACCAACTCTGTGTCTCACAAAGACATGGCGGTTGGAACCAAAAATCTCACATTGTGACTCAGACCAAAAGGACAGATTTCCACCGGTCTAATGTCCATTGGTCGTGTTTCTTGGCCCAAGCAAGTCTCGTCTTCTTATTGGTGTCCTTTTAGTAGTGGTTTCTTTGCAGCAATTCGACCATGAAGGCCTGATTCACGCACTCCTCTGAACAGTTGATGTTGAGATGTGTCTTACTTGAACACTGAAGTATTTATTTGGGCTGCAATTTCTGAGGCTGGTTACTCTAATAAACTTCTCTACAGCTGAGGTAACTCTGGGTCTTCCTTTTCTGTGGCGGTCCTCATGAGAGCCAGTTTCATTGTAGCGCTTGGTTTTTACGACTGCACTTTTCCGTATTGACTGACCTCCATGTCTTAAAGTAATGATGGACTGTCGTTTCTCTTTGCTTATTTGAGCTGTTCTTGCCATAATATGGACTTGGTATTTTACCATAAAGGGCTATCTTCTATATACCACCCCTACCTTGTCACAACACAACTGATTGGCTCAAACGCATTAATAAGAGAAGAAATTCCACAAATGAACTTTTAACAAGGCACACCTGTTAATTGAAATGCATTCCAGGTGACTACCTCATGAAGCTGGTTGAGAGAGTGCAAAGCTGTCAAAGACCAACGGTGGCTACTTTGAAGAATATAAAATATATTTTGATTTGTTAAACTTTTTTGGTTACTACATGATTCCATATGTTATTTCATAGTTTTGCTGTCTTCACTATTATTCTACAATGTAGAAATTAGTACAAATAAAGAAAACCCTTCAATGAGAATGTCCAAACTTTAGACTGGTACTGTAATTCTGTATTTTATTTGCACAAACAACTTTACGTACAATACCCGGTCTTGTGAAACTTTACTTTTACTATGGACCTGGCCAGTAGAGGTCACCAACAGAYCTCTGAGATGTCTTCTCTGGCTATACTGGACAATACTCCAGCTCCCGTTCAATCATCCTTCCTCCTCACAGTAGAGCTTCCCTAAGCCCTGTACGATCTGAAATGTATGAAGAAGATCAATTGCGTTTTGAAAAGAAGGCTAGGAGAAAGGACACAAGGAATTAATAATTTGAGAAAGTCTAATTCTGTTTTCCTCATTCAGGCCGAGATTCAATTCAAGGCATGTTATAAAGCAGTGGTTTCTCAAACCTCTCATTGAGATCCCCAGACCTTTCATGTACTTGATATATTCCAGAGCTAGCACACCTATTCAATTTGTCAACTATACTGAACAAAAATATAAATGCAACATGCAACAATTTCAGTGATTTTTACTGAGTTTTACAGTTCACACAAGGATATCAGTCAATTGAAATAAATAAATTAGGCCCTAATCTATGGATTTTAAATGACTGGGCAGGAGCACAGCCATGGGTGGGCCTGGGAGGGAATAGGCCCACCCACTGGGGAGCCAGGCCCAGCCAATCAGAATGAGTTTTTCCTCACAAAAGGGCTTTATTACAGACAGAAATACCCCTCAATTTCATCAGCTGTTCGGGTGACAGGTCTCAGATGATCCCGCAGGTGAAGAAGCCGGATGTGGAGGTCCTGGGCTGGCATGGTTACACGTGGTTGTGAGGCTGGTTGGGCGTAATGCCAAATTCTCGAACACTACGTTGGAGGCGGCTTATGGTAGAGAAATGAACATTCAATTATCTCAACTTGAGAACTGCACATTTTAGAGTGGCCTTTTCTTGTCCCCAGCACAAGGTGCACCTGTGGAATGAGCATGCTATTTAATCAGCTTCTTGATATGCTTATTTCCATATGCAGCGTTGTACCGTGAATGTGGTCTTTGCTGACAAAGTGCTCTTTAATTGAATCCTGGCCTAAAATATCATAAATGTATAATACAAAAATAATGACCAAGGAGAGTTGTGGATCCAAAGAAATGCACAACCCAGTGTGGTGGAGCATGGTGCTTGCAACACCAGAGATTTGGCTTTGATTCCTATAAGCGCCACATAAGCTGTGGTGTAATCGAGGATTGGCCACAGTACAAACACTCAAGAGGCAGGTTAAAGGCAAAATATAGACTTTTAATGACAAACTTAGCTGGGGACTGGGATCAAAAGCCAGGACCTCCCAGGGGCTAAACAACCACCAAATCAGTCGCCGAAGGGATGGTCACCTTCTGAGGCTTAGAACCATGGTTCTGAGGGGCCCACAACATGATCAAATTCAAAAGGCCTAGCTCTGTCAGAGCATAACTTAATCAAACTGAACCAAAGACCTTCATTCAAACAAAGGTCCATGGAGCTTGGACAGTCTTCAGCAGCTCCTGCTGCTCTCTAAGTGGCAAACCCCCAATCAGTGTTGTAAAGTACTTAAGTAAAAATATTTTGGGGGGGTTTCTGTACTTTACATTACTATTTATATTTTTGACAACTTTTGCTTTTACTTCACTACATTCCTAAAGAAAATAATGTACTTTTTACTCTATACATTTTCTCTGACATCCAAAAGTGCTAGTTACATTTTTAATGCTTAGCGGGACAGGAAGATGGTCCAATTCACGCACTTATCAAGAGAACATCTGACAGACTCCATAAACACAAATGCTTCGTTTGTAAATTATGTCTGAGTGTTGGAGTGTGCCCCTGGCTATTAGTAAAAAAATTAAATGCATGTAATGGTGCCTTCTGGTTTGCTTAATATAAGTCATTTGAAATTATTTACACCTTTACTTTTGGTACTTAAGTATATTTAAAACCAAATACTTTTACTCAAGTAGTATTTTACTGGATGACTTTCACTTTTGCTTGAGTCATGTTCTATTAAGGTATCTTTACTTTTACTCAAGTCATGTTCTAGTAAGACTTTATTTTACTCAAGTCATGTGGTCTATTAAGTATCTTTACTTACTCAAGTCATGGTTCTATTAAGGTATCTTTACTTTTACTCAAGTCATGTTCTATTAAGGTCTTTCTTTACTCAAGTCATGTTCTATTAAGGTATCTTATCTTTACTCAAGTCATTTCTATTAGGTATCTTCTTTATACTCAAGTCATGTATTAAAGGTATCTTTACTTTACTCAAGTCATGTTCTATTAGGTACTACTTACACTAAGTCATGTTTATATAAGGTATCTTAACTTGTAGCTCAAGTCATGTTCTATTAGGTTATTTACTTTAACTCAAAGTCATGTCTAAGTACATAAATTAACGGTAGTCTATTAGTGATTTGACTTTTAACTCACATAGGGTTTAGTGTTCAGTGGGTCATTGATCCCTATAAGTGTCATAGAGAAAATAGCTATATCTCATTTGAATTAGAGTTTAATCTACACACTCACTAGTGACACATTCTCACTTTTTATGCAGTATATTATACGGGAGATATTAGGGGTCTCGACACGACGCGTGGCACTTTCTCGATAACCATCCAATAAATGTTGCATTACCGAATTTATTAACGGAGTCAAAAAACAAATGTCTTCGATGTGTTCAAATGCCTCTTGATTTTCATGCTTGTATATTTCACAGACAAAATCGTTATTTTTCACCAATTAAGCACATACAAAAATGCAGTGCTTTTGCCGATCCTTTAGTTCAGTGACCACAGTGTGATGTATGGATTTGACCACTAGAGTTCACTAACAGACAGCTAGCTATACAGTATATTCCAGCTGACATTATTAATTCATGCTTCATAGTTGCCCTCTAGTGGTCATCCTATGTATAAGAGAACAATACATCTGTCTTATCCTTCACTGCTACTTTGCATATTTGCAAAGTGCTCCGTGAGATGGAATGTTTCCAGAGCAAATTGCCACTCTAAATCTGAATGGTCATTCCTAGAGGGTCCATTCATTGACCCCTTGTTCTAGAGACAGCAAGTTAGAACAGAGCTAGCCTAACCTCTCAGACCTTTCTCCCTCCGCCTCTCCTTCCCTCTTACCTGTTGTTTAGCTCAGCTCCCAGGCCTCTAGCTGGCTGAAGCTGTTGGAGAGGKGAAACATCCAGGTCATGTGGGGACCTGTCTGGAAGGATGTACACACTAGTATTCTGGAACAGAGCCTGCTATTGCAAATCCAAGGCACTGTTCCTGAACATTGTTATTGACTTTCAGTGTGAGTCAGGAGTAAGTGTGTGACGCAGCTCAGCATAAACATGGGTAGATCAGAGGCCCTGACAGTGGAGGTGGTGTGTGTGTCTGTCTCTAGTTGTATGTGAATGTGTGCATGTTTCCCTCTGCTTGTTTGTGTGTGTGTAGAGCAGCTTACCGTGATGCTGGGAGCTCAGCAGGGGGTGTCAGCTGGCAGAGTAAGACCACACAGTCTCTGTAGTAAAGTCTGATCATAGACCTACAGAGCTAGAACCAAAAGTAGCAGATCCACACATTCCTCCTTTTAGACTCAAGTTACGGCATGTAACTCCTTGAAAAACACCCCCACGTCCCTCCTTTCCTCCCCCAAACCCAACAGGAGACCCTGGACCACCCCCAACCCTCCCCCATACTGAAACACCCGGTCTGGGTTACTACAGGACTGCTGCGGCCTGACTGTGAGACCTGTCCTACCCAGATGTGGCTAAGCCGGGGGAGAAGTCCTTAATCACTTCTTCTCCACTGCTATGTTTCATCAAGATTGTTCCCTGAACCCTGCTTGTTTTTACTGGCTGCGTGTGAGGGTTTTCATTTTATGTTCTGTACTGTGCATCCCGTGTTTTCTGTGTGTGTTGATTGTTGTTGGGATTATGTGGCTGTGTCTTGCTGTATGTAGTCTATCAAGAGAAATTCCTCTCCCAAGAAAAAGAATGTTCTATGAATTGAATACAACACATGACTAAAGAGTACAATGAAGCACTGTTGTGATCTCCTGCCTGAACAAACACATCTCTTGCATTGTGTAGAGTTGACGAGAGTCGCTCCATTTCAGTTTAAAGTAATTACCCGGAGCTGTAGRGCTTTTGGAAGGGGAGGAAGTGTATTCACTAGAAACGTACACCCTCTCTCCCTAATGTCGATATTTATTGAATAAAGGGAATTGCTCCCAGGCTAATGCATGTTGAATGAAGCCCATTGATTCCATCAATCTTTTTCTTTGCAATTGTCTTCTCAGTCATCAGTTTAGTTCAATATGAATTGCAGTAAAACGGTCAATCCTCCAAGGCATTAGATTGGATTATTAGAAAAAAAAACATTTTGCAGTCATAATTTGAATGTTTTCTTGTTTTATGGACTTGACTGTGAACCGATATGCTTCTTCAACCCTAAAGGAATGTGTATTTTACAGTAGAAAGGCCTACTACTGTCCAACAAGGAATAAACAAACTATGCCATCTGTTCACTCCAAAGTGTATTTCTGATAAAAGGCTCTAATATTACGTCTGTGTTGTCTTATTGCTACAACGTACCTACTATACTGTAAGTCAAGCACCATCTGCTCAAGTGGCTGTTTCAATAGCAAATCCCTTCCCTCCATATGTACAAAAATATAAACACAACATGCAACAATTTCAATGATTTTACTGAGTTGCAGTTCGAATAAGGAAATCAGTCAACTGAAATAAATTCATTAGGCCCTAATCTATGGATTTCACATGACTGGGAATACAGATATGCATCTGTTGGTCACAGACACTACCTTAAAAAAAAGGTAGGGTGTGGATCAGAAAACCAGTCAGTATCTGGTGTGATAACCATTTGCCTCATGCAGAGCGGCACATCTCCTTCACATAGAGTTGATCAGGCTGTTGATTGTGGCCTGTGGAATGTTGTCCCACTCCTCTTCAATGGTTTTGCCAAATTACTGGTTATTGCCGGGAACTGGAACACGCTGTCGTACACGTCGATCCAGAGCATCCCAAACATGTTCAATGGATGAAATGTCTGGTGAGTCGGTAGGCCATGAAAGAACTGGGACATTTTCAGCTTCCAGGAATTGTGTACAGATCCTTGCGACATGGGGCCGTGCATTATCAGGCTGAAACATGAGGTGATGGCGGTGGATGAATGGCATGAAAATGGGCCTCAGGATCTCGTCACAGTATCTCTGTGTATTCAAATTGCCATCGATAAAATTGAAATGTGTTCGTTGTCCATAGCTTCTTCAGTTGTGTAAACCCACAGTTTCATTAGCTCTGGCAACAGCTCTGATGGACATTCCTGCAGTCAGCATGCCTATTGCACACACCCTCAAAGCTTGAGACTGTGGCATTGTGTTGTGACAAAACTGCACATTTTAGAGTGGCCTTTTATTGTCCCCAGCACAAGGTGCACCTGTGTAATGATCATGCTGTTTAATCAGTTTCTTGATATGCCACACCTGTCAGGTGGATGAATAATATTGGCAAAGGAGAAATGCTCACTAACAGGGATGTAAACAAATTTGAGAGAAATTAGCTTTTTGTACGTATTAAACATTTCTTGGATCTTTTATTTCAGCTCAGGAAACACGGGACCAACACTTTACATGTTGCGTTTATATTTTTGTTCAGCATCTATGCCATTCAGCATATCCAAAGCAACTTACAGTCATACATTTTATATATGGGTGGTCCCGGGAATCAAACCCACTATCCTCGCTTTGTTAGGACCATGCTCTATCAATTGAGCTACAGTTTTTAACTGAAAGCCAGATACCATCAGAGTCCCAATTCACTCTGCTCTAAAACGAATTCATGATTCATGATGTAATCACAATGTGTCTCAAGACGAAGAGCCCCAGAGGCTGATATTAAGACAGAGCGAGAGAGAGGAAAAGAAGTTCATAGTGAATGTGTCACTATATTTTGTTGATTAGCCTTGGCTGGAACACATGGCTCTGTCTGTCATTCCACACATCCACCTTAATCTGCATCTCCAGCCTTCATCAGTCACAGCAGTACTGAGAAAACAGACAGAACGAGAGAAAGAAAGAGAGAGGGAAGAAGGAGGGATAATCTAAGGGAGCTGGCACTCGGCACATTCCTTCAGGGTCCTGAGTGTGTGTGTGTGTGTGTGCTATATGCCTCTGTGTGCACCCCGCCACTCCTCCCTCCTCTCACACCAGTCCACATTCAAGTTCATTCCCCCCCTAATTAGCTGGATCTCAAGCATGCCCATGAACTCTATACCATTCTGATTGGTTAGCCCCATAGCAGACAGACATGGCCGGCACCGCCGCTGCTTGGGCCATGCTAGGCTAATTGGAGTAATCAGTCATTGTAATGACTACAGCGGGTATAGATGACTGAAATGTATGGGCCCAAACCGGGCAGTGAAGTGCCTTTAGACACACGCCTGCGATCAAATGTGACACTTAGCTTATAGCGGATTCTTCCCATGACTTCCCCCCCATGACTGTCCACAGTAAGTGGTAGTTATTGTTTGTCAGCTCTTTCCTGAGCTCATGAGTAAAGTGACTTTGATGTTTTTGTTATCTGCCTATACGCAGACTATGCGCTGTAGGTAGGGCCCCGCGGCCGCTAGGGGGACTATTTGGGGGGGGGACCTCAGTCGGGGGTTCTCAACTTACTGTTGAAAGATAGCATAGAAGRATACACCAAGTGCAATATCGAAATTTGGTAGCTAGTGCATCAGCAGTTTTTCTTGTGTTATGTCAGTCACTGAAAGTCACTCATGTCGATAAGATTGCTAGGTAAGTTAGTCTAGCCAGCTATCTAAACCTTCATGGCTGAACCAGATCCCGCTTAGRGCCCCTGTGTAAAAACATCCAGTCATTGCTGATTTGATTCACATTAAGTTTCCGTTATTATCTTACCTAACATTTGTCTCGGTTCCAAGCCGGTCATCCTGCAGACAATTTACCTACTTCACGCCGAGGATTGTTTTTCTAACACTCCAATTTAACTCCACTATTTCTCCTCATTGTTTTGTTCCGAAAATAATTTCCTCCGCTCGAWCTAATGATTGATTGCAAATTTACTCTTATTTCTCACTCTCTCGGCCAATAGAAGCCAAGTTGTTAYAGTTGGACCCGGGCCAAAAGCCCTTTGGGTTGCCAATCAAAACAGTTTCCACAGGGCTATGGGAAGTCCTACAATAACATCTTATCATTGTGAGCGAGCACACTAGGCGAGCTGTGGAGGTCACTCGGACATGGAGGTGAAAAATAAACACTGCGACTCTCTCTCACACTGTGAATGTGCTGCTGAGGTCACTGCCCGAGCAGATGCTACAAAACGACAGTGGACTGTTGGCAGGACCTGCATCAGAGGCTGGGTAAAGAAGGCTATAGAAAGGAAAGAGGCACATTGGCCCACAACACACCACAAATCAGTGGTGAAAACATACAGTTGATGTCGGAAGTTTACATACACCTTAGCAAAATACATTTAAACTCMGTTTTTCACAATTCCTGACATTTAATCCGAGTAAAAATGCCCTGTCTTAGATCAGTTAGGATCACCACTTTATTTTAAGAATGTGAAATGTCAGAATAATAGTAGAGAGAATGATTTATTTCAGCTTTTATTTCTTTCATCACATTCCCAGTGGGTCAGAAGTTTACGTACGCTCAATTAATATTTGGTAGCATGGCCTTTAAATTGTTTAACTTGGGTCAAACGTTTCGGGTAGCCTTCCACAAGCTTCCACAATAGTTGGTGAATTTTGGCCCATTCCTCCTGACAGAGCTGGTGTAACTGAGTCAGGTTTGTAGGCCTCCTTGCTTGCACACGCTTTTTCAGTTCTGCCACAAATTTTCTATGGGATTGAGGTCAGGACTTTTGTGATGACCACGCCAATACCTTGACTTTGTTGTCATTAAGCCATTTTGCCACAACTTTGGAAGTATGCTTGGGGTCATTGTCCATTTGGAAGACCCATTTGCGACCAAGCTTTAACTTCCTGACTGATGTCTTGAGATGTTGCTTCAATATATCCACATCATTTTCCTCCTTCATGATGCCATCTAATTGTGAAGTGCACCAGTCCTCCCGCAGCAAAGCACACCCCACAACATGATGTTGCCACCCCCGTGCTTCACGGTTGGGATGTGTTCTTCGGCTTGCAAGCCTCCCCCTTTTCCTCCAAACATAACAATGGTCATTATGGCAAACAGTTTCTATTTTTGTTTCATCAGACCAGAGGACATTTCTCCAAAAAGTATGATCTTTGTCCCCATGTGCAGTTGCAAAACGTAGTATTGCTTTTTTATGGTGATTTGAAGCAGTGGCTTCTTCCTTGCTGTCGATATCAGACTCATTTTACTGTGGATATAGATACTTTGTACCTGTTTCCTCCAGCATCTTCACAATGTCCTTTGCTGTTGTTCTGGGATTGATTTGCACTTTTCGCACCAAAGTACATTCATCTCTAGGAGACAGACCAAGTCTCCTTCCTGAGCGGTATGACGGCTACGTGGTCCCATTGGTTTTATACTTGCATGTTATTGTTGTACAGATGAACATGGTACCTTCAAGTGTTTGGAAATTGCTCCCAAGGATGAACCAGACTTGTGGAGGTCTACAAAATCTTTTCTGAGGTTTTGGCTGATTTCTTTAGATTTTTCCATGTCAAGCAAAGAGGCACTGAGTGTGAAGGTAGGCCTTGAAATACATCCACAGGTAACCCCCATTTGACTCAAAAAATGTCAATTAGCCTATCAGAAGCTTCTAAAGCCATGACATAATTTTCTGGAGTTTTTCCAAGCTGTTTAAAGGCACAGTCAACTTACTGTATGTAAACTTCTGACCCACTGGAATTGTGATACAATTAATTATAAGTGAAATAATCTGTCTGTAAACAATTGTTTTGAAAAATGACTTGTGTCACGCACAAAGTAGATGTCCTAACCGACTTGCCAAAACTATAGTTTGTTAACAAGAAATTTGTGGAGTGGTTGAAGAATGAAGTTTTTTAATGACTGTAAACTTCAACTGTATTTGTCCAGGAAAAATTAATAAATTATATCTGTTCTATCACGACCGTTGTGAAACATAAACAGCATCTGCCGCAAAGGTCAGMCGGATTGTCAGACCTTGTGGCAACAAGCCAGTCATCATGGGTAAAAAACATGGCTGGGATAAAGGCTGTTTAGAGAATAAATAACACAAGACTATCTCGCCGAGCTAAGGGTTTGCAGAGTTTTTATAGAATGCTGAACCAATGTAAGCCCTTCTGCCTCTGTTTACATTGACGATATCTCAACCCCGAGCAACGCTGGGAGTTGGCAGGGAGTTGTACTCTCTCTTTTGTTCCCACCATAGTTTGTAAAGAACATTAACTAACCTCTTGTAGTTCTTATCTTAAATCGGTTCCGAACCCCTCCAAAACAATAACTACATCCTGTGGTCGATAACCAATCAACCACGGCAGAGGATAGGACGAGGTCACACACGTTTCCGTAAACATCTAGACATTTCTGAAGCAAGGCGTCATGTAATGCAGTTTAAATGATAAACAGAGGGTAAAGGAGTAAACTTCCATGAACGAATAAGAATGTCTCTCACACTTTTTCTAAGGGGTAGCCAGTAATTAGAGCCTAAGGGTATTTTCAAYGGATGCGTGTTCTTTTAAATTGGGCCGTTATTTTTGAGTGACTAATTTTAACCCTGGCTGTCAATCATCACTGCTACATGTGCTCCATGTTGTCATATCATTCTTGCGAAAGCAACAATGCTGGGAAAGTTGACGGCTCGACTTACAGACATATATACTCATTTTGTTTCTCTACGACCTTTGACCTTTTGGTTGCTTTTCAGTCCTCTAAAGCAGAGGCACTAATACCACACCATCCTCAGAGTCAACTTAATTACTATGCAACAGGAATTTGATCATTTTCTGCTTTACATGCTCCATAGGAATACTGACAAAATATTGTGTTGGCTTGTATGGGTTAAAGGGGCRTTCTATTCAGACCGTGAAGGGAGTTTGTTAACTGACTGCCAATCAGATTAAATGGCAGCCAGTCAGTGACCTTCTAGTCTGGTAGGTACTGTCTGTGTTTGCAGCCTAACCTTCTCACACTGGCACCATCCCTCCACCACCAATTAGCAGCCTATCTTACACAGCACAAGGCAACAGTTTGCTTCATGAGTTTGGTGTAGTCCTGCTGATATCGATAACTTATGTGTAAATCACTTTTTATTTTTGAACACATGCTGCCAGAACATGCTGCTTTGACCTAACAGTAACAGTAGTTGGTTGAAATGAAGAGAATCATCATAGTCAAAAATAGAATAGGGAAATCAATTTTGGCAGCGGTGACTCAACCATAAGTCATTTCTACTGTGACATTTTCTCCTCAGACAACATAAGCAATGAGTCACAGGAGTTCACGAGAACCTTACAGGAGAGAAAGTCCCCATGTTGTTGTGTGCTAGTTCTATGTGTCCAGAAGAGCGGGATCCAACTGGGCACACACTGGTTGAATCAATGTTGTTTTCACGTCATTTCAATTAAATTACGTTGAACCAACGTGAATAGACGTTGAATTGACATCTGTGCCCAGTGGGATACCACTTTTCCTTAGTGGTGGAAAAAATACCCGGTTTTCATACTTGAATGAAAGTAAATGTACCTTCATAGAAAATTACTCAAGTAAAAGTGTCACCCAGTAAAATCCTACTYGAGTAAAAGTCTAAAAGTATTTGATTTTAAATATACTTAAGTATCAAACGTAAATTTAATTTCTCATACTTAAGTACAAAAATAAACATATAAATTATTCCACATTTCTTGTATTAAGCAAACCAGACGGCACCATTTTAGCCAGGGGCGCACTCCAACACTCAGACATCATTTACAAACGAAGCACGTGTGTTTAGTGACTTCGCCAGATCAGAGGCAGTAGAGATGACCAAGGATGTTCTCTTGATAAATGCGTGAATTGGACAAATTTCCTGTCATGCTAAGCATTCAAAATGTAACAAGTACTTTTGAGTGTCAGGGAAAWTKAAYGGAGTAAAAAGTACATTTTCTTCTTGAGGAATGTAATGTTAAAAGTATTTTTAAAAGTAWAATACAGACCCCCAAAACGACTTAAGTAGTACTTTAAAGTATTTTTACTTAAGTACTTTACACCACCACATTTTCCTGCTGTGTTCTACCCATCGGTCTCCTCTTTCCACTGCACCACATATTAAGGCTAGTCACAGTACTTCACACAAGGTCAAGCTGATGCACCTATTTCACAGTAATACAACAAAGGCATGCACACACACCACACACACACTGCATTACAAAGCCCAGCTATTAAAAGATCATATCACCAAATGACGGAGGGAAATCTCAAAATAATGTGCAGACAAAATGTTTTAATAAATCACGTGTTGAACTGCCAGTGACAATACTGCAAAGTAATCATCATAGTGCTTACACAAGACTAACATAATGCTAAAGTTGACATAAACATTATGCAATTTGTTTATGCGGACATTGTGTTGAGTGACACAATATTGAAAGAAACACTATGACAACATTTATGAAGGGTGGTTGAAAGGTTTCTGGTCTTTCTTACCGCCTGTTATCAAATGTATTGATTACTGTATTCTCTGGCATGTTGTGGGGGTTACCCTACAAGATGGCAGTCATTGTGTCACTGGTTTTCACCAGGATTCCCTAGATGAAACTAGATGTCTGATCCTCAAGGKGTTTACCCATAGAGAATGATAGAGGCCTCTAGATGCCAAAAGGCCAGTTTAGCATGGGGGCTTCCACCATGCTTTTTTTGTTGCCATTTTAAGTAGTCAAAGTAGTCAACTGRKTGGCGATTCCTATGGGTTGTAGCCTCAATGGCACTGTCCATGCTGTCACAGATTCTATAATGGCACAGACATAAAGATGAGTCCTCTATCTAGCTCTCTGGGTTTACCCTTCCCATGTGTTTCTTCATAGACWGTAGTCATCTTGTTGCTCAATATTTGTTGATGAACCAGGTCTAATAAAAGCATTTCCAGAGTGTACAAAGTCAACACGAATCACTGTAAGAATAACAAAGAGTCTATGGGTAAACAAGAACTTAAAACTCACCTTTGACTCAGGTAAAGAGGCTTGGTTCTTCATGTGATGAAGAGTCTTCGCTGTGGATCCATGCAGGTGCAGGTGTACAGCCTAGTGAAGATCACTAGAGGGCTCTGTCTCCTACTTCCTACAATGGGCGCGTTCCTCTGCCCAGGCGTTGTCGACGAATGCCAGATCTTACAACGCCTGGATAGGTATTTTATGTATCAGCTAAACACATCATGTGTTATAGCAAACTGGTRCCCGACTGCACAGTTGGTTACATGGCACTCGGCCATCGGAGGATGCATGCAACGTCTGAGCAGGGGAACGCGACCAGTATCACTGTGAGGCTTTAGCTCTTTCTGCATGGACTAAAAGGCCTKTCCTCTCTCCTCGTTCATTTCACTGATCTGAAAGAACCGACCAGAGGTGTACACTACAAAGCTGGATCAATRAGTTAGCCAGCTAACCTTGATAAAMAACCAGAAATAACTATTTCTTTTCTGGTTYATTTAAGAAAGTTGAACTTGGATATGTGTTATTGGTTGTCGAGTCAATTAGACCATGCCAATTTCAAGTTTTATTTTAAAATTAAAATATTTTTTAAAGAAGATTTAGGCAAATTAGCTAGCTGGCTAACTCATTGATGCTGCWTTATAGCATATCCCTCTKGTGAAAGCCAGCCTAACGATGGGCATCCACCATTTTGTTCACACCTGTCAAGGCTTTTCCAATCAGTGTATCTGAGTAAACTGAGGTGGAGCTTTTGCTTTCGTCTGTCCAATTGTCTTGCCAACCTTAAAAAAGGTCCTGTCTGGTTCAGTGGGTAAGAGTGTGGAGCTACCACCAACACCATCGTTGTGAGTTCAATTCCCACTGGTGCATGTTGAAAGGGCCATATTCCCATCAAGGGCTGCTCTGTGGAAAGAAACCTCTCTCTAAATATCTAATTAATCATTGAGCCATACTTCTCAAAAGCCCTGTTTATACCCGGTTCTAACCTTTGTCCTGATCTTGTCCACATTCTGACTGTGCCCACAGTTGTAGACGATGAACAGATTGTGATCAGATCTTCCGACCACCTCCAGAGATAGTCAGGGACCCATTGTGTCTGGATAACTTACAAGTGTAGACGGATCTGCACAGTGAAATCATCATTATATCGGCCTCTAAAATCATTGATAGGWGGCACCATTGACTTATAGCGTCAATGTGTTTGTTAAAATAGATAATTCAATATTATTTTGAAAGAATATCTGTCAAATAATGTGCATACAGGCAGAGACCAGGAAATCTGGTCACAATGCGGACACAGTAGACGGATAAAAGTCTTTTATCAGAATGTGGATAAGTTCAGGACAAAGGACGCATGTTTGTACCTGGGACAGAGCGAGGCAATGGTATTGGAACAAACCCTTTCACCAGGAGCATTCTTTAAACACCTGGAGGTGTACGCATTTCTCAAAGCAGGTTGGGGAACTCAGCTTTTACACCTTTGACTTTGATCCAACATGTAATGACATTTCTAAATCACTGTGCTTATTTAATGAACATAAACTCCAAAATATATTTTGAATAATTTACTTCCCTGAGCCTCTGTTGACACTTGAAATGCTCAGTCTGATCGTGTGGGCATTAGGAAGCAAAATAAAAATATATTTACATACATAGCCCTGATTGGCTGACAGGATGATCTAGAACCCATCCCCTTAACCAGATGATTTTTTATAATCATGAAATGTTCCATCCCACCTTAACAGGCTGAAATTTCAGGCATTTATTTCAAACAGGTCTTACACAAAACGGTATTATCATAATTTTCACAATTTCAAAGTGTTATTTTTACCTCATAGTGTGGAAATATCATTAAAAAATAGTTTTTAACTGAACTGACCCCTTTAAGCCATGGTTGCTGTGCGTGACATTGCACACCATCACAAAAGGAAACTTCAGCAACCATATTAGGATGTGTAACCTTCAACATTCTTCAACATTCTTCAACATTCTTCAACACCCTGATACACGGAAATACCCTATTATCACATGCACTTTAGTCATTGTGTAATTGGCATTTAACAGTGTGATAAATACATCATGGGTACATGCCATTCTGGCTGAACAGCTACGTGCGTCATTTGAGCACAATGTGAGTTTTGAACAGGAGAGAGTACATCCAGTCTAATTCACAGCAGTTGGGAGGTAGATGTAAATATAGGTTTATGACCGGTGGTGTTAACTTAATTATATGATTTCAACTATAAAGTTCACACCCAGCTCCTAGTCAATGTAGCCGCCCTATCATTACATATGGCCTAGAAGCCCAACAACAGCAGAGAGAACATTCACACACACACATTCCATCACTATACCATTCCACCCATCTCTCCATTTAATAAGGACCTATGACATAATTAGGCAGACACATTATCGTACTTAGCATGGGTGTGTTGTATTGTATCACATTGTTTCAGTAGTCTTGCACGAGCCTTGTCTTGTGCTTGCCAGAATGGCTCATAGGAGCAGGAGTCTATCTGTTCTGCACCTTGCAGGTTGATGTACAAGTACACTCCCTGGACAGGACTCTCGTCTATCGCAGGGCCTTACCACCAATCTATCTCTTTAAAGCTGCAATATGTAACTTTTTGGGCAACCTGAACACATTCACATAGAAATGTGAGTTATAGATCTGTCATTCTCACTGAAAGGAAGTCTAAGAAGAGGTAGATATGTTCTGTGTGCGTTATTTCTATGCTTCCATTCCTAAGTTTCGTTCTTGCATATTTTACTTTCAGTTTTGTACACCAACTTCAAACAGCTGAAAATACCACATGTTGGGTTATTGAAAATATATTTTACAGCGGTTTAGATGTTACAATGATTCTCCCCACTATTGCTTGTTTTGTCACATAAACTGAAATTAGGCGAGCTATTACAATTTTAGCAACAGGAAATGGCTGAGCGATTTCTGCTTATTGCAACTTTAATGCTGAGTGCCAGGCAGAGACACTCTAACCATAAGGCCACTAAGTTGGTCTGTATCACATGTAGGGATGCAAAATTCTGGTAACTTTCCCAAAATTGCCAAGTTTTCCAGAAATCTTGGTTGGAGGATTGCAGATTTCTGGCTCATTTCCTTCTGATTCCGGGAATCTTCCAACCCGAAATTGATGGAAAACCTGGGAATTTAGAAATAGTTTGGCATTTTTGCAACCCTGGTGTCAGGGGCAACGTTGAAGTAATTCTATATTTTTTATCTCATGGAATTTTATTCCATTACTTCTAGAGATATATCATTGCCATTTATAGTTAATAGGTTGAAATGTTCATGAAGCTCCTTTGATGTATACACTGCCGTTCAAAAGCTTGGGGTCACTTAGAAATGCCCTTGTTTTTGAAAGAAAAGCACATTTTTTGTCCATTAAAATAACATCAAATTGATCAGAAATACAGTGTAGACATTGTTAATGTTGTAAATGACTGTTGTAGCTGGAAACGACAGATTTTGTAATGGAACATCTACATAGGAGTACAGAGGCCCATTATCAGCAACCATCACTCCTATGTTCCAATGGCACGTTATGCTGGCCAATCCAAGTTTATCATTTTAAAAGGCTAATTGATCATTAGAAAACCATTTTCAATTATTTTAGCACAGCTAAAAACTGTTGTTCTGATTAAAGAAGCAATAAWACTGGCCTTCTTTAGACTAGTTGAGTATCTGGAGCATCAGCATTTGTGAGTTCGATTCAGGCTGAAAATGGCCAAAAACAAAGAACTTTCTTCTGAAACCCGTCAGTCTATTCTTGTTCTGAGAAATTAAGGCTATTCCATGCGAGAAATTGCCAAGAAACTGAATATCTCGTATAACGATGTGTACTACTCCCTTCACAGAACAGCGCAAACTGGCTCTAACCAGAATAGAAAGAGGAGTGGGAGGCCCCGATGCACAACTGAGCAAGAGGACAAGTCCATCAGTTTGTGTCTAGTTTGAGAAACTGAAGCCTCACAAGTCCTCAACTGGCAGCTTCATTGAAGAGTACCCGCAAAACACCAGTCTCAACGTCAACAGTGAAGAGGCGACTCCGGGATGCTGGCCTTCTAGGCAGAGTTCCTCTGTCCAGTGTCTGTGTTCTTTTGCCCATCTTAAATTTTTATTGGCCAGTCTGAGATATGTTTTTTTCTTTGCAACTCTGCCTAAATATTGTAATCTAATTGGTGAAACGATTGACTCTTCTATAGCATGGCAAGGAACAGAAGCCTCWGGGTTTAATCAGGTCTTCAGGAAATTCATTTGGAATGATCGGTAATAAAATGTTTGATTTGGAACTGCAAGTCCACCTGATGCTTCTGTTCTCTGTAGTGTTGCATATTTAATCTGTGGTCTCTTTCTCCCCCAAATTAACTTCTTTATGACAGAGTCAAGTTTAGTCCAATAGTCCATAGGAGGCAGTAGTAACATGGAACTCATAAAATTGATACGAGGGAGGACATTGATTTTAATAATTGAGATTCTAGCATGCAAAGAAGTGGCCATAGCGGACTGTCTTTTTATAAAAAAAATTATATTTTGAAAGGTTTCTAAGTAGTTCTTCCTGCAAGTAGTGTGAATAGAGGGTGATACGGTGATGCCTAAGTAGGTGGTTTGTTTCTCCACTGGGATCATGGGCGGTAGTTGCACGCTTCCCATAGCTGAGTTAAGAGGTAGTAGAGCTGATTTAGACCAATGGATCTTGTAACCAGACCACAAGCTGAATGCTGTGAAAATAGACAATATTGGCTGGAGGGATTTCTGAGCGTTTGCGATGTAGAACATTATGTCATCTGCATACAGAGACATTGCTTGTTCAGTTTGTTTGATTTTGATATGTGAGGAAGACAATTTTTTATGTATGTTTTGTACCAGCAGTTCAAGAGAGAGAGACCAAATAGCATGGGGAGGTGGGACAACCCTTTTTACTTTTACCCATTTTTTCTCCCCAATTGGTAGTTACAGTCTTGTCCCATCGCTGCAACTCGGGAGAGGCGAAGTTTGAGATCCATGCCTCCTCTGAAACACGACCCTGCCAAGCCGCACTGCTTCTTGACACACTGCTCGCTTAACCCGGAAGCCAACCGGACCAATGTGTCAGAGGAAACACCATCCAACTGAAGACAGAAATCAGATTGCAGGCGCCCGGCCCGCCACAAGGAGTCCCTAGAGCACAATGGGACAAGTAAATCCCGGCTGGCCAAACTCTCCCCTAACCTGGACAACGCTGGGCCAATTGTGCGCCGCCTCATGGGTCTGGGATCAAACCCGGGACTGTAGTGATGCCTCAAGCACTGTGATGCAGTGCCTAAGACTGCTGCGCCACTCGAGAGGCCTCTCCTTTGGTATTTTGGGTTATTTTATTAGGATCCCCATTAGCTGTTGTCGAAAGCAGCAGCTACTCTTCCTAGGGCCACAGAAAACATAAAAACAGATTTTAATTCATTAGGATCCCCATTAGTCGACGACAATGGCGACAGCTAGTCTTACTGGTGTCCGACATAAAAAGAAAAAGACATTACAGACAAAAGAGTTTACAATTTACATACATTTAAAAACATTAACATATAGTGTGTTTATCAGTTACACATACATGTCAGTTCATACACACAACAGGTAGGTCACATGGGGGAGAGGGGCTGTGCCGTGAGGTGTTGCTTAATTTTTTTTTTTTTAAACTAGGTGTGTTGTTTACTTGCGCTATATAAGATGAAAGGGAGTTCCATGCACTTATGGCTGTGTATAATACTATATGTTTCCTTTAATTTGTTCTGGACCTGTGGATTGTGAAAAGACCCCTGGTGGCATGTCTGGTGATGTAAGTGTGTGTGTCAGTGCTGTGTGTAAGTTGAGTATGCAAACAATTTGGAATTTTCAACACATAAATATTTCTTATAAAAAGAAGTGATGCAGTCAGTCTCTCCTCAACTCTTAGCCAAGGGAGACTGTCATGCATAGTATTTATATTAGCCCTCTGATTACAATGAAGAGCAATGTGCCGCCTCCGTTCTGGGCCAGCTGCAGCTTAACTAGGTCTTTCTTTGCAGCACTTGACCACATGGCTGAACAATAACCAATCAAGATCAGACAAAACTAGAGCCTGCAGGACAATCTGAGCATCTCTTTATTATGGACAGACCTCTCCCCATTTTAACAACCATTGAATCTATATGTTTATAATCTAATGTCACACCAAGTCATTTAGTCTCCTCGACTTGTTGAACAGCCACATCATTCATTACCAGATTCAGCTGAGGTCTAGAGCTTATATTATTTGATACTAATAGAATTGCTTCGAGAAAGAGATTTTGTGTTCTCCAATCTCATAAAACATTTTAGAAAAAGACCCACTGCTGTTATCCTCGCAAGGGGAGGGTACTGAAAACATGGGTGCCAATTATTTTGACCCCTGAGCAATTGTATTAGTATCAAATAATATAATTTCCCAATTTGTTTGGAGCAAACAATACAGCTCAGTATTTGTATTATTTATTTTATACAGTCTTTTTTGCTCATTTTTATCAAAGGTGCCAACAATTCTGGATATGAAGATTCCCGGAAGCAGGACAGAATAACCAGGAAATGAGTGTGTTGTATCACACCCATTGTGAAATTATATACACAGTAAGGTGGAAGGATTGGTACCACCATAATGTACAGTACCAGTCAAAAGTTTGGACACATCTACTCATTCAAGGGTTGTAATTTATTTTTACTCTTTTCTACATTGTAGAATAATAGTGAAGACAGGGCCATATCCCCATCAAATCAAATCAAACTTTGTTCGTCACATGCACCAAATACAACTAGTGTAGACCTTACCGTGAAATGCTTACTTACAAGCCCTTAACCAACAGTGCAGTTCAAGAAGAGTTAAGAAAATAAGTAGCAGCAGTGAACAAAACAAATGGAGGGGGGTTCAATGTAAATAGTYCGGTGGACATTTGATGAATTGTTCAGCAGTCTTATACTTCCGGCGCCGACAGAGATGGCCGCCTCGCTTTGCGTTCCTAGGAAACTATGCAGTATTTAGTTTTTTTATGTGTTATTCCTTACATTGGTACCCCAGGTAATCTTAGGTTTCATTACATAGAGTCGGGAGGAACTACTGAATATAAGAGCAACGTCAACTCACCATCGTTACAACCAGGAATATGACTCTCCCGAAGCGGATCCTGTGTTTTGCCTTCCACCCAGTACAATGGATCTGATCCCAGCCGGCGACCCTAAACAACGACGCCATAAAAGGGGCAAACGAAGCGGTCTTCTGGTCAGGCTTCGGAGATGGGCACATCGCGCTCCACTCCCTAGCATACTACTCGCCAATGTCCAGTCTCTTGACAACAAGGTTGATGAAATCCGAGCAAGGGTAACATTCCAGAGAGACATCAGAGATTGTAACGTTCTTTGCTTCACGGAAACATGGCTCACTCGAGAGACGCTAACGGAGTCGGTGCAGCCAGCTGGTTTCTACACGCATCGCGCCGACAGAAACAAACATCTTTCTGGTAAGAAGAGGGGCGGGGGKGTATGCCTTATGATTAACGAGACGTGGTGTGATCATAACAACATACAGGAACTCAAGTCATTCTGTTCACCTGATYTAGAATTCCTCACAATCAAATGTCGACCGCATTATCTACCAAGGGAATTCTTTTCGATTATAATCACAGCCGTATATATTCCCCCCCAAGCAGACACATCGATGGCCCTGAACAAACTTTATCTGACTTTATGTAAACTAGAAACCACACACCCTGAGGTTGCATTCATCGTAGCTGGGGATTTTAACAAGGCTAATCTGAAAACAAAACTCCCTAAATTCTATCAGCATATCGATTGTGCTACCAGGGCTGGTAAAACCTTGGATCATTGTTATACTAACTTCCGCGACGCATATAAGGCCCTCCCCCGCCCTCCTTTCGGAAAAGCTGACCACGACTCCATTTTGTTGCTTCCAGCCTACAAACAGAACCAAAACAGCAAGCCTCCCGCGCTCAAGGTCTGTTCAACGCTGGTCCGACCAAATCTGATTCCAACGCTTCAAGACTGCTTCGATCACGTGGATTGGGATATGTTCCGCATTGCCGTCCAACAACAACATTGACGAATACGCTGATTCGGTGAGCGAGTTCATTAGAAAGTGCATTGACGATGTCGTACCACAGCAACGATTAAAACATTCCCAAACCAGAAAACCGTGGATTGATGGCAGCATTCGGCGTGGAAACTGAAAGCGCGAAGCACTGCTTTTAACCAGGGCAAGGTGACGCGGAAACATGACCGAATACAAACAGTGTAGCTATTCCCTCGCAAGGCAATCAAACAGAGCTAAGTGCCCGTATAGAGACAAAGTAGAGTCGCAATTCACAGCTCAGACACAAGAGATATGTGGCAGGGTCTACAGTCATCACGGATTACAAAAAGAAAACCAGCCCCGTCGGGACCAGGATGTCTTTCTCCCAGACAGACGAAATAACTTTTTTGCTCGCTTTGAGGAAATACAGTGCCACTGACATGGCCCGCTACCAAAAACCTGCGGGCTCTCCTTCACTGCAGCCGAGGTGAAGTAAAACATTCAAACGTGTTTAACCCTCGCAAGGCTGCAGCTCAGACGGCATTCAGCCGCGTCCTCAGAGCATGCGCAGACCAGCTGGCTGGTGTGTTTAAGGACATATTCAATCAATCCTTATCCCAGTCTGCTGTTCCCACATGCTTCAAGAGGGCCACCATTGTTCCTGTTCCCAAGAAGCTAAGGTACTGAGCTAAACGACTACCGCCCCGTAGCACTCACTTCCGTCATCATGAAGTGCTTTGAGAGACTAGTCAAGGACCATATCACCTCCACCCTACCTGACACCCTAACCAGGGGTGGGCAAACTTTTTGACTCGCGGCCACAATTGGGTCTAAAATTTGACAGAGGGGCCGGCCAGGAGCATTTGGAGGGAGTGTTTGGCCGGATATACTAAAGCATTAAATGTAGTGTGTGCAAACCTCATAGCACAGTAAGAACACTACAACCCAATTGTATTAACTGTCTTTCAATGTGAAAAATAGCCTTATCAGTTAATAAATTTGTCTCAAGGAATATGCAAAGATATGGCATTACAATACTATTTCGCAGATACCGGGATGAGGAATGTAAATAGATTAAATAACATACGCACTGTGATTTATCAAGAATTGCGTCTGTTTTTAATAAGTTTCAATCGAAGGTGCAAAGTTAAAGAAATCAACATTTATTGAAAAATGGAATCACTTTCAACATTCAAAACATATTTATTACACAACGAAATACTCAAGCTCAAATAATATCTACTTGTGTTAAACTCGCGCAAAATCATGGATGGATTGTCCTGACCGCGCGCTCTACAAACTCGCCACGGGACGCCCTCGCCTTCACCGCGCAACAGTACACGTGTAATCGTTGCCAAGCACACAGACATAGCTGTATTAAATATCTTCCTGCAGCTGAAAATTTAAATTAAGAGCGGATGTGCGGCGTGTTAATAAGCTACTGTACCGCTTGCTGTGCGTAAATGCGCATTGCTCTTATTAAAAGACGCACTTCCAAACTTTCCATATGCATTTTTTCATAACACAGCAGAAAAACTCACCATATTCAGTGGGAACAGTGTTGTTGGTCTCCCTTTTTGCCAGTGCATCAAAGTCTGGAGTTAGTTTTGTTGTGGCAATTCTCGCTTAATGGTGACGTGAAACGAAGTGAAAATTAAAGTGAAATAAAGAGAAATACGGCCCACTCACAACAACGGTCAATGTGTTTTGAGTGCGCCATCTATTGGGGAAACGTGGGCATTGCAGGGAAGGGGAAAAAGGAGTTTTACTATAATTTGGACAAGTTCGGCGGGCCGGATTAAAAAGCCTAAACGGCCGTATGTGGCCCCGGGCCGTAGTTTGCCCATGTCTGCCTAGACCCACTCCAATTTGCTTACCGACCCAATAGTCCACAGACAGACGCAATCGCAACCACACTGCACACTGCCCTAACCCATCTGGCAAGAGGAAATACCTATGTGAGAATGCTGTTATCGACTACAGCTCAGCATTTAACCAATAGTACCCTCCAAACTCGTCATCAAGCTCGAGACCCTGGTTTCTCGACCCCGCCCTGTGCAACTGGTCCTGGACTCCTGACGGCGCCCCCAGGTGGTGAGGGTAGGTAACAACATCTCCACCCCGCGATCCTCAAACACTGGGGCCACAAGGGTGCGTTCTGAGCACTCTCCTGTACTCCCTGTCACCCACGACTGCGTGGCCATGCAGCCCTCCAACTCAATCATCAAGTTTGCGGACACACTACAGTGGTAGGCTTGATTACCAACAACGACGAGATGGCCTACAGGGAGGAGGTGAGGCCCTCGGAGTGTGGTGTCAGGAAAATAACCTCACACTCACGTCAACAAAACAAAGAGATGATGTGACTTCAGGAAACAGCAGAGGGAGCACCCCCCTATCCACATCGAGCGGACAGTAGTGGAGAAGGTGGAAAGTTTTAAGTTCTCGGTGTACACATCACGGACAAACTGAATTGGTCCACCCACAACAGACAGCGTTGTGAAGAAAGGCGCAGCAGCACCTCTTCAACCTCAGGAGGCTGAAGAAATTGGCTTGTCACCAAAAGCACTCACAAACTTCTACAGATGCCACGAATCGAAGCATCCTGCGGGCTGTATCACCGCCTGGTACGCAAGCCTGCTCCGCCCACAACCGTAAGGCTCTCCAGAGGGTAGTTGCGGTCTGCACACGCATCACCGGGGGCAAATCTACCTGCCCTCCAGGACACCTACACCACCCGATGTCACAGGAAGCATAAAGATCATCAAGGACAACAACCACCCGAGCCACTGCCTGTTCACCCTGCTATCATCCAGAGAGGCGAGGTCAGTACAGGTGCATCAAAGCAGGACGAGAGAACTGAAAAACAGCTTCTATCTCAAAGCCATCAGACTGTTAAACAGCCACCACTAACATTTAGGTGGCCGCTGCCAACATACTGACTCAACTCCACCACTTTAATAATGGGAATTGATGGAAATTATTAAAAATGTATCACTAGCCACTTTAAACAATGCCACTTAATATAATGTTTACATACCCTACATTAACTCATCATCATATGTATATACTGTAACTCTAATATCATCTACTGCATTTGCCATCTTATGTAATACATGTATCAACCTAGCCACTTTAAACTATGCCACTTATGTTACATACCCTACATTACTCATATGTATAGACTGTACTCTATACCATCTACTGCAATCTTGCCTATGCCGTTCTGTACCCATCACTCATTCATATATCTTTATGTACATATTCTTTATCCCTTTACACTTTGTGTGTATAAGGTTGTAGTTGTGGAATTGTTGGTGTTAGATTACTTGTTGGTTATTACTGCATTGTCGGAACTAGAAGCAACAAGCATTTCGCTACACTCGCATTAAACATCTGCTAACCCATGTGGTATGTGACAAATAAAATTTGATTGATTTGGGTAGAAGCTGTTAAGGAGCCTTTTTGTCCTAGACTTGGCGCTCCGGTACCGCTTGCCGTACGGTAGCAGAGAAAACAATCTATGACTTGGGTGACTGGAGTCTCTGACAGTTTTATGGGCTTTCCTCTGACACTGCCTATTATATAGTCGTGGATGGCAGGAAGCTTGGGCTCAGTGATGTCCTGGGCCGTATACACTACCCTCTGTAGCACCTTACGGTCAGATGCCGAGCAGGTGCCATACCATGCGGTGATGCAACCGGTCAGGATGCTCTCGATGGTGCAGCTGTATAACTTTTTGAGGATCTGGGGACCCATGCCAAATCTTTTCAGTCTCCTGAGAGGGAAAGGGTTTTGTCGTGCCTCTTCAAGACTGTCTTGGTGTGTTTGGACCATGATAGATCATTGGTGATGTGACACCAAGGAAGTTGAAACTCTCGACCCGCTCCATTACATCCCCATCGATGTTAAATGGGGGCCTGTTCGGCCATCCTTTTCCTGTTGTCCACGATCAGCTCCTTTGTCTTGATCACGTTTTGAGGGAGAGGTTGTTGTCCTGGTACCACAACTGCCAGTTCTCAGACCTCCTCCTATAGGCTGTCTCATCGTTGTCAGTGATCATGTACCACTAGCCACTTTAAACAATGCCACTTAATATAATGTTTACATACCCTACATTACTCATCTCATATGTATGATATAACTGTACTCTATATCATCTACTGCATCTTGCCATCTTTATGTAATACATGTATCACTAGCCACTTTAAACTATGCCACTTTATGTTTACATACCCTACATTACTCATCTCATATGTATAACTGTACTCTATACCATCTACTGCATCTTGCCTATGCCGTTCTGTACCATCACTCATTCATATATCTTTATGTACACATTCTTTATCCCTTTAACACTTGTGTGTATAAGTAGTAGTTGTGGAATTGTTTAGGTTAGATTACTGTTGGTTATTACTGCATTGTCGGAACTAGAAGCACAAGCATTTCGCTACACTCGCATTAACATCTGCTAACCATGTGTATGTGACAAATTTGATTTGATTTGATTTGATCAGTCCTACCACTGTTGTTTCGTCAGCAAACTTAATGATGGTGTTAGAGTCGTGTTTGGCCACTCAGTCGTGGGTGAACTGGGTGTACAGGAGGGGACTAAGTACACACCCCTGAGGGGCCCCAGTGTTGAGGATCAGCGTGGCAGACGTGTTGATGCCTACCCTTACCACCTGGGGACGGCCCGTCAGGAAGTACAGGATCCAGTTTGCGGAGGGGGGTGTTTAGTCCCAGGTTCCTTAGCTTAGTGATGAGCTTTGTGGATACTATGGTGTTGAATGCTGAGCTGTAGTCAATGAACAGCATTCAAGGGCTGCTCTGTGGAAAGAAACCTCTCTCTAAATATCTAATCAATCATTGAGCCATACTTCTCAAAAGCCCTGTTTATACCTGKTTCTAACCTTTGTCCTGATCCTGTCCACATTCTGACAGTGCCCACAGTTGTAGATGATTAAAAGCTTGTGATCAGATCTTCCGACCACCTCCAGAGAKAGTCAGGGACCCTGACCCATTGTGACCAGGAAATCTKGTCACAATGCGAACACAATAGACGGATAAAATACATTTGTCCTTTATCACAATGTGGATAAGATCAGGACAAAGGACGCATGTTTGTACYTGGGACAGAGCGAGGCAATGGTATTKGAACAAACYCTTTCACCAGGAGCATTCTTTAAACACCTGGAGGTGTACGCATTTCTCAAAGCAGGTTGGGGAACTCAGCTTTKACACCTTTGACTCTGAGCCAACATGTAATGACATGTRTTTAAAGCCCCCATGTAGTCTTTGTAATGTTGTTTTTAAACCATCACTGTATGTCTAATAAATSACTGTGTGTGTTTATTTAGTGAAAATAACTTTTTAATTTCCCTGAATCACCTGAGACACTTGAAATGCTCAGTCTGATCRTGTGGGCATCAGTAAACAAATACAAATATATTTACATACATAGCCCTGATTGGCTGATAGGATGGTCTAGAACYCACCCCTTTAACCAGGTGAACAGTCCATTATAATCATGATATGGGCCAAAAGTTAGATCTCACCTGAACAGGTTGAAATTCCAGKCATTGTTTCCAAACAGCTCTTACACAAAAATGGCAGTAATCATTATTTTCAGAGTGTTATTTTTACCTCATAGTGTGGACATATCATACAAAAACATGAAAATATRTTTTTACTGAACTGCCCCTTTAAGGCGTGGTTGCTGTGCGTGACATTGCACCCCATCACAAAAGGAAACATCAGGGACCATATTAGGATATGTAACCTTCTTCTTGTACCAATTAATTCAACACCCTGATACACGGAAATACCMTATTATCACATGCACTTTAGTCATTGTGTAATTKGCAYTYAACAGTGTGATAAATACATCATGGGTACATGCCATTCTGAGTAAACAACTACGTGCGTCATTTGAGCACAATGTGAGTTTTGAACAGGAGAGAGTACATCCAGTCTAATTCACAGCGGTTGGGAGGTAGATGTAAATATAGGGTTATGACCGGTGTTGTTAACTTAATTATATGATTTAAACTATAAAGTTCGTACCCAGCTCCTAGTCAATGTAGCCGCCCTATCATTACATATGGCCTAGAAGCCCAACAACAGCAGAGAGAACATTCACACACACACATTCCATCACTATACCATTCCACCCATCTCTCCATTTAATAAGGACCTATGACATAATTAGGCAGACACATTATCGTACTTASCATGGGTGTGTTGTTTTGTATCACATTGTATAAGTAGTCTTGCACGAGCCTTGTCTTGTGCAAGCCAAAACGGCTCATAGGAGCAGGAGTCTATCTCTTCTGTTCCGTGAGGCAGGTTGATGTACAAGTACACCCCCTGGACAGGACTCTAGTCTATTGCAGGGTCTTACCATCAATCTATCCCTTTAAAACTGCAATATGTAACTTTTTTAGAACCCGACCAAATTCACATAGAAAGTCTAAGAAGCGTTAGATCTGTTCTATGTGTGTTATTTCTATGCTTCCCTTAAGTTTTGTTTTTGCGTCTTTTACTTCAAAACAGCTGAAAATACAATAGTTTKGGTTATTGAAAAGATATTTCACGGTGGTTTAGATGATACAAATTAGGCAAACTATTACATATTTTGCAGCCAGGAAATGGTGGAGCGAGCAGAGAAACATCTGGTCCCATACATTCTTTGGTATGACTCGGCCAGGGATCAATCTCCCACAAGGCCCCTGAGTTGGTCTCTATCACATGTAGGGTTGCAATATTCTGGTTACTTTCCAAAAATTACCAGGTTTTCCAGAAATGTTGGTTGGAGGATTCCAGATTTCTGGCCCATTTCCTTCTGATTTCTGTAAAACCTGGGAATTTTGGAAAAGTTAAAAAATGTGGCAACCCTGGTRTCAGGGACAATGTTTAAATAATTATATCATTTCATTCCATTACTGCTAGAGATATATCATTGCCATCCGGAGCTAATAGGTTGAAATGCTACATGTAGCTTCTCTAAGGACGATCTCCTCAGGGATTCCTRGTACAGGGCAGTTTCTCAGCTCTGTGGATGTAGAGAAGGGGCTGCACAAACCCAAAGACCACTATGATAGAGAAACAAATGGACATACCAAATGTATAATCCACTTGTTTTATAAAACGATAAATGATCAACTGAAGAACCAGTGGGAGGTACGTGACAACCATAGACACCATGATCATTGAAATGATTCTGAAGGCCCTCAGTTTCACGTTGTTCATCCCTTCCTCTTCCCCCGGCCCAGGACATTTCAGGGCCCTGAGAACAGCCAGGCAGCAGAACAACATCACAGAACACATAACCAGGGTGAAACCCAAAGTAAAGTCATTCATTATACATTTTGATTCACCAAGCATATAAGCAAAGCAGGACCCAAGCACCATCAGCCAGACGACAGCACAACACCCCACCCTGTACCTAAGGGGTTTGTACTTCAGGAAGGTTACTGGGTAGACCACCGCCAGGTAGCGCTCCACACAGATACAACACTGGAACAGAGGACGACCAGTAAGGATGAAACCCTTAAAGAAAATCGCAACGCTCCATAAAACACCATCCTCTTGGAAGTAATTCAGGATGTGATCATGGAGTATAAACATCAGACTGGACAAGCAGGTGAGTATATCAGACA
This sequence comes from Salvelinus sp. IW2-2015, assembly GCF_002910315.2. Classification (NCBI taxonomy): domain Eukaryota; kingdom Metazoa; phylum Chordata; class Actinopteri; order Salmoniformes; family Salmonidae; genus Salvelinus; species Salvelinus sp. IW2-2015. The sequence continues at coordinate 69,603 of NW_019943578.1, forward strand.
CGGCCAGGTTGAGAGAGAAAACGTCTGAGGCCATCATCCCCCCCGCTCCGCTCACGATCAGCCACAGGACGTAGGCATTGGTGGGAAGGCTCAGGATGAGGTTTATTGAGTCGCCAGCAGTGTATAGTAGATACTGGACATAAAGTAGGGGGTTGGTGGAGAGGAGAGTAGAATTGCCGTCTACGGAATTGTTCATCTTTTCACAGTTGTTGGGGTCTGTGAATATACGGGACAAAAATGGCCTCAGAGTGATATTGTAACAATTATAAACATCAACAGGTTATTATACGGCAACTTGAATCCTAAAGAAATAGAAGAGTATATGCTGAAATATGTAAAGTCTATGTTAATAGCAGACTACAATAAAGAACAGTCAAATATACCGTATGCAACACAATGACATACCACACAACACAATTACAGACCACTCAGTGATATTAGAAAATGTCCAGCTTAATTTAAACTTCTAACCTGTGTAGTTGGAGAGGTCTTCCATCTGGCAAGGTTGTAATGGCAGTGGAGAGTGTCTGAATTTTGCATAGATACAGTAGGTAAGTCTGTCTGAATTATGCATATTAGTAGGTAAAGTTAGCGGTCGATGTTCCTTCCTTGGTCATACGTGGGCTCTATCCCAAAATGGCACACCCTATTCCCTATATAGTGCAGTACTTTTGACCAAGGCCCTCTATATAGGGGATAGGGTGCCATTTGGGACTCAACCTTATAATGCATGTCTGAATTTGCATGAACAGCTACATTTGCTTTGGGAGTTATGTTTCAGAACCATGATGTAGCTAGAAAATCTGTGTGGGGGGGGGGGGGGTTATATGAAGGAACATTGTTGAACACCTTTGAAACACAATTCAGCAGGAGGAAGGAGCATTTCACATACCCGGGTTTGACATGTCAGGTCTGAGATTCACGTCTTGAAGATACTATATATAATCCATGTATGCCAGTGGAGGCTGCTGAGGGGAGGACGGCTTATATAAAGGTTGGAATGGAGACAATGGAATGGTATCAATCACATGGAAACCACGTGTTAGATGTGTTTAATACCATTGAAGAATCTAGAATATTTTGGTTACTACATGATTCCATATGTTACTTCATAGTTTTGACAAAACATTAAGAACACCTTCCTAATATTGAGTTGCCCTCAGAACAGCAATCAATTCATCGGGTTATGGACTCTACAAGGTGTCAAAAGTATTCCACAGGGATGCTGACCCATGTTGACTTCAATGCTTCCCACAGTTGTGTCAAGTTGGCTGGATGTCCTTTGGGTGGTGGCCCATTCTTGATACACACGGGAAACTGTTGAAGTGTGAAAAACCCAGCAGCGTTGCATTTCTCGCAAACTCAAACCGGTGCGCCTGGCACCTACTACCATACTGTTCAAAGGCACTTGAATCTTTGGTCATGTCCAATTCAACCCCTGTCCATTCACCCGCTGAATGGCACACATGCACAATCAATGTCTCAGTTTGAATGAGGTAACCTGTTCTGAGGAATTCTTATTTTCTCTAACGCTCCTCCTTTGAGGAGGTTTGTATCCTTCACCTCCTGTGACCCCTATCAAATGTGTGCCGCTCGCTCTCTCCACCCCTCTCTTTTCCTGGTCGTAGAATCTCTCGGAAAGCCTGTTTGGTAAACAAGTTAACACAGACCGCAGCTGATAGYGGGAGGGCGGGCGGGCGGAGGGGGGAATATCCAAATGTTAATTCCTGTCACGCATACATCCTGGAATTAACTAAAAGCAGCAAAGGATTGAAAAATACAAAAAAAAATCTGTCTGTCTACATGCATGATTTACATAGGTCTTTGTCACAGTTTCTCCTCTCGTCAAAGCCTGTTTTACTGCATGGTAGTGGAGCTGAGGTGGACACTCCCAACGGCAACATACTTAGCCCAACGGCAACATGCTCAGCTAGGTAGCGTGCTGACAACTCCCCAGCCCTCAGGAGTCCTATTTCTGCCAGCTAAACCTGCATTACTGTGTTACAGATACTGCGTTACGTACATAGTCATGTAACAAGGGAATGAGAAGAGGAAAGGAGCCAACGTTTATTGTCTGACAGACAACAAAAATACAATTTTCACATATTCTATGATAATAAAGTATGCTATTGTATCATAAATAAACTACAGTTATTTGGTAGAATTGTAAACACATATTGTGCTTTGTGATAAAATGTCCATTTCATAATTGGGTAATAACAATTTTTTCTTAACTGACTTGCCTAGTTAAATAAATAAAATAAAATAAATACAGCAGTCAATGTGTACCAAGTCTCTCATACTAGTCAAATCAACTGGAGGATTTTATGATGAGGGAAACCCGAAAACTAAACCCTCTTTGTCTACCTTTGTTCACACCTATTAAGTAAGACTACTGGAATCTTGGYTACATCCAACGTAGGCATACAAATAGAGGTCCCATTAAATGACTATTCTAATTCCTAATTCAATGGGCGTACATTTCTACCAATTCCATAGACACATGGGTCTACTTTCTGAATGACTCCATACTCCGACTACTTTAAGTTCCTTTGTCTGGGTGGGTGACAGAAGTCCGACGGTATCCTGTGTTGTTCCTCTCAAGCGGACAGGGGCTCGTAGGTGTGGAAGTGGATCCCTTTAGAGCAGGTGATCTTCATCACGGCGCCGTTTAGACCGGTATCAGTTATCAGGCGCAACACTCCCTCTGCGATCAGCGACGGTCTGGGGATAGAGATCGAGAGATACAGATAACAGGGTCGTGTTAGATAGGGAACACAGTGTCCAGATAGTTCCTCCCTGGTTTATTCGGGTTGTCTTCCGCCTGGTKGCTAATGAACACGACCCGGGAAAGAGAGAGGCCATGATCATACATTCTCTTTTTTTGGATTGAATTGGACTAGCTAACAATTTAGGTTGCAAAATGCCCTCATGATTATATCAGAGAATTCCTGAAACATGATGTAACTTAATTCAACAATTTCCTGGCTGAAAGAGATGCAAGATCAACATTCAAAAGGCCTCTTTTTGACACTGTAGCCAACAGATTTATCAAATCACCTTACCCAAGGCCAAACAGCTTGGACAAGGTATTGCGAAATACTGTACTTTAAAGCAGCTGAGCTGGTAAATGTAAGCATTCAAGACTGAAGTGCATTCTGATATAAATAACAAAACTTGGCCTGCATATGATATTTAAGTGCATCTTATCTCAAACACACTGTATTTCTCAATATTTGTCTTTGCATGTTTCGGATGCATATTGTAGCAAACTTAATCATTTCAAATAATGTTGACAAAGTTAGTTAAGTCTTTCCTCAGAATACCCCTCAACGTTTGTATCTGTATATCTCTTCCGCCGTTTGCTTCTGAAGTAGAAAACCTTATCTGATGTCGTCCAAAGCACTCAAAACACAGTGACATAGAGAGAGGGGACAAGACACAAACACACCAGGAAGCTTCCAAGGCCCCCTCGCTCCTCTCTCCAGATAAGACAGGGAAACTGAGGAGGGATAACGACCTCCATGGCCCCCCACACATACTATGTGGAGGGAGGATTTAAGGAGGAAATGGACACTGATTAGGGAGGCTTTGCTACTCTAGATACTGTATTACTTGATGTCGTAGAATGGAGTTACTATTTGGGTGGTTTCGCCATGTGGGGAGGGTGAGTTGATTCTAGGTCTGTGCTGACTTGTTTAGGTATAAACAACACTTGTATACATTAATCTGAAGCAGTATCCTATATACACCACATAGGTTTACTGTAAATCTGAGTTATAAAGAACGTGATAGGTAATGAGTGAAAAAGGAGGGAAAAGAGGCAACTTCTACACAACATGTATAGGAACTCACTGAAGCACCCCGAACTTGTGCACGCTCCTCTTTAAGTCGTCCTTGAACTTGTCAAACTTGCCCATGTTGTCCTCGTGTTCCACGGAGCGCAGGAGAGGGGTGTCCACGAAGGCAGGGCACAGCGTGTTGATCCTCACACCATAGTTCTCCACCTCGGCTGCATCCTGCGTGGGGAGAGGAAAGGAACACAGACGTGTCAGGGTGTGTGTGTGTGTGTGTGTGGTTGTGAAAGGAGCAACGTGCCAGTGTGTATGTGTGTGTCATGTGTGCGTATGTGTGTGTGTGGTATGTGTGTGTGTGTGTGTCTGTGTGTGTGAGATAGAGGAGCACAAACATGTCCGAACACGGTCAAGCGTAATCACCCAGGGCAAAGGAATGTGTCTAGGCCAGTGTTTTCCATGCCTTTCCTGGAGTACCCCCAGCCATTCTACATATCACGTATTCTATTACAACATCTGATTCAACTGGTCAACTAATCATCAAGCCCTTCATTACTTAAATCAGCTGTACTGGTTTTGGATGACATACTGTATGTCTATTAAGGTAGTCCAAAGTTTACTATTTGTTCCCATATTAATTGCTCACAATGACTACATCAACGATTATCCGTAATCATGGTAATCATGGTAGCAGCCACGTTATTGTAGAAGTGTTTAGAAACATATTCTATTCTTATTTACAATAAAAGTGACTCCAAAATTATTGGGCACAAAATAATCTGAAACACAACCCAAAACAGCAAATGCATCCAGCAAATTCTTTGAGTCACAAGCTTGATGTAGTCATTGCGTGCTAGGAGTATGGGACCAAATACTAAACTTATGTATTTTTTGTACTTTAACCCCTTTTTCTACCTAATTTCATGATATCTAATTGGTAGTTACAGTCTTGTCCCATCGCTACAACTCCTGTATGGACTCGGGAGAGGCGAATGTCGAGAGCCATGCCTCCTCCAAAACATGACCCTGCCAAGCCGCACTGCTTCTTGACACACAGCTCGCTTAACCCGGAAGCCAGCCGCACCAATATGTCAGAGGAAACACCGTACAAATGGCGACCGTGGATGCACCCGACCCGGAGTCGCTAGAGCGCGATGAGACAAGGACATTMCTGGCCGGCCAAACCCTCCCCTAACCCAGACGACGCTGGGCCAATTGTGCACCGCCTCATTGGTATCCCGGTCACGGCCGGCTGTGACACAGCCTGGGATCAAACCCAGGTCTGTAGTGACGCCTCAAGCACTGCGACAAGCCAATTGGTAGGCTATACTTTTTACTACTTTAACCTGCACTTTTACTTCATAGTCATTGATTTAAAATCCACACTTTTGGAGTGCAGAGCCAAAAGAAGAATAAAGTGTTTCACTGTCCCAATAATTACGGAGGGCACTGTATGTGGAACGGCTAGGTGTACTCGAGGAGAGGTTTGGGGGTGTGTTAGAACTCACCGCTATGGCTCTGGAGAAGCCTATCACCCCGTGCTTTGTGGCCGTGTACACTGGCTGGTAGGGGGAATGAAGGAAAGCTGAAAAAGACAGAAAGAAAGAAGAATAAACAAAGTTTACAGTCATGGTAACTCACCAACATACTCCACATGGTACCCATTTAAATCTCAGGCGTTTTTCATTGACGGCGCTTATCAACAATGCAATCACTCTAAAGTCATTGTTACAGAGGTTACTTGTCCTGTGTGTGTGTGTGTGTGTGTGTGTGTGTGTGTGTGTGTGTGTGTGTGTGTGTGTGTGTGTGTGTGGTGTGTGTGTGTGTGTGTGTGTGTGTGTGTGTGTGTGTGTGTGTGGTGTGTGTGTGTGTGTGTGTGTGTTGTTAAGCGCGCTATAGTGGAATCTACCGGTTTTTACTGAGATCTCATATCGCTCGCTAGAAATGAATGAATACTGTAACTTATTCTCTATGCCTTTCCCGTCATGGAAAAAAGGATCCTCCAAGGCAAAATATTTCTCCCTATTTCGACTTAATTCAAACATGAAAAAGCTGTGTGTTTGTGTGTGTTGGGCCGGCCGCCAAGTTCTGTTTAAGCCAGAACAATCTCCAGAACATTACATTTCAGGAGAACTCGCTTCCCCCTCCAAATAATGGGCTCAACTTCCTTTTATGGACACAGAAAACCTTCACCTTGTGAAGATCAATCATTAGTTTTCCCCTTTAAAAAGGATAGAGCCAGGGCAAACCTTAAGAGAAACCTGTTGTATGGAGTACAGCAAGGCACTTTGTTTCTGAAACCTCTCAACACATTTGTATAAGAGAACACAGGTGAAATTAGAAGGAAAAATCCCTCTGGGAACATAGTCAAATCAAAGGGAATTGAGCTCAAAGAGAATGTTTACATGCATTCTTTAAAAAATGTGTGCTTAGTAGAACCATATAGTGTTCTTCAGTTTTTCTGAACCCTTTTTGGTGCTAGGGAGAACCCTTTGCAGAGGGTCTACCATGTAGGGTTCTTCATAGAACACCTTGTATATGGTTCTACTAAGAACCATTTTATTATATAAAGGTTATTCTTAGAACCCTCAATGAATGGTTCCACCAGCCTTTAAAATCTAATTATTTATGAAGAGATCTGTCTATCGTAAGGCCACTTGTTGACGGGCTTATTTAAACCCTATCACAGTGGTGTTAGGAAACCCTTGGTTTACAGGCCACGTCAGGCCTGCAAGTCACATTATTCTGGCTCGCAAAGTGATGTGTAATTGCTATTGGAATCTAGCCAGAGTTACGATATCCAACAAGTGGAATTGTTTAAATCAACCGCAACCTGCATTCAAAAAAATTGCCAGGGAAGATCAGGTCCTTGATGTAGTCTCAGTATTCAAACTGGAGCAACCATCTCAGTAACGCGTGCAATAAGTCCACCTACTAACAGATTGGTTTAGTTAAAAAAATAAATGTTATTTATCTTTGTGTAGCATTAAATGTATCACCCAATCAATGTACTGTACAGTTGAAGTCAGAAGTTTACATACACTTAGGTTGGAGTCATTAAAACTTGTTTTTTGGCAAATCGRTTAGGACATCTACTTTGTGCATGACACAAGTAATTTTTCCAACAATTGTTTACAGACAGATTATTTCACTTATCATTCACTGTGTCACAATTCCAGTGGGTCAGAAGTTTACATACACTAAGTTGACTGTGCCTTTAAACAGCTTGGAAAATTCCAGAAAATGTATGTAATGCTTTAGAAGCTTCTGATAGGCTAATTGACATCATTTGAGTCAATTGGAGGTGTACCTGTGGATGTATTTCAAGGCCTACCTTCAAATGCATTGCCCCTTTGCTTGACATCATGGGAAAATCAAAAGAAATCAGCCAAGACCTCAGAAGAAAAAATTGTAGACCTCCACAAGTCTGGTTCATCCTTGGGAGCAATTTCCAAACGCCTGAAGATACCACGTTCATCTGTACAAACAATAGTACGCAAGTATAAACACCATGGGACCACGCAGCCGTCATTCTGCTCAGGAAGGAGACGCGTTCTGTCTCCTAGAGATGAATGTACTTTGGTGCGAAAAGTGCAAATCAATCCCAGAACAACAGCAAAGGACCTTGTGAAGATGCTGGAGGAAACAGGTACAAAAGTATCTATATTCACAGTAAAACGAGTCCTATATCGACATAACCTGAAAGGCCGCTCAGCAAGGAAGAAGCCACTGCTCCAAAACTGCCATAAAAAAGCCAGACTACGGTTTGCAACTGCACATGGGGACAAAAATCTTACTTTTTGTAGAAATGTCCTCTAGTCTGATGAAACAAAAATATAACTGTTTGGCCATAATGACCATCGTTATGTTTGGAGGAAAAATGGGGAGGCTTGCAAGCCGTGAAGCACGGGGATGGCAGCATCATGTTGTGGGGGGTGCTTTGCTGCAGGAGGGACTGTTGCACTTCACAAAATAGATGGCATCATGAGGGAGGAAAATCATGTGGATATATTGAAGCAACTTCTCAAGACATCAGTCAGGAAGTTAAAGCTTGGTCGCAAACTTCCAAAGTTGTGGCAAAATGGCTTAAGGACAACAAAGTCAAGGTATTGGAGTGGACATCACAAAGCCCTGACCCCAATCCCATAGAAAATTTGTGGGCAGAACTGAAAAAGCGTGTGCGAGCAAGGACGCCTACAAACCTGACTCAGTTACACAAGCTCTATCAGGAGGAATGGGCCAAAATTCACCCAACTTATTGTGGGAAGCTTGTGGAAGGCTACCAGAAACGTTTGACCTAAGTTAAACAATTTGAAGGCAATGCTACCAAATACTAATTGAGTGTATGTAAACTTCTGATCCACTGGGAATGTGATGAAAGAAATAAAAGCTGATATGAATCATTCTCTCTACTATTGTTCTGAAATTTCACATTCTTAAAATAAAGTGGGGATCCTAACTGACCTAAAACAGTGATTTTTTACTAGGATTAAATGTCAGGAATTGTGAAAAACTGAGTTTAAATGTATTTGGCTAAGGTGTATGTAAACTTCCGACCTCTACTGTATATGCAAAAACACATTAAAACAAACAATTCTGAAAATCACCCTGCATTAGAGCATTCTGGGAAATATGATATATGGTTGCACATAGAACCCTTCTGTTAAAATGAGTTTAACTATGAGAACTCCCAAACCACCCATATGTTCCCGCTGAATTTCAGTCTTGTAGGAGAGGGCATAAATATGGTAGCTGGAATTGTATAGGAAACATTGTATAAAGTCTTGACTTCAAATCTTATTGCCACTTCAGCTAAAAACAGTCACACAAGTGACAAGGAGGAAAGGGATCTATAGGAGCCATAGGTTTGCTGCTGGGACACACAGGAAGCAAAGTATGTGCAATAACATGACAATATGGGTTAATTTATCATAAAACACAACCAACCGTTATCTTGCAGTTTCAGGCATACTTGTACTTCCCCTTATGCCTAAGCAGCTCGAACGGAGTGCTGATAACATAAAACGTCAGACTGCTCTTCCCTTATTTTGAACTACAGTGAATGATATACTGACTGTCTTAATTGGTTACTACAGTATAATACTGAACCAAATGCTTTCACCCTTTACCCTTGTGGGAATTGGCCTTTATGGATAGGGCTAAATAGAAATGTTTCTTAMRGAAGAAATATGAAAATGCATAACCATTTTAGAAATGGATAGGGAACAGTTTGGAGGTAATCGGAAAATGATTAGACCAAATGTGAGTACACAACAGTTCACTTGACACAAGACTGAATCCAAATTTTACACTGTTGATTTTATGTGTATTTTACATTTAGTGTACTTTGCCACTTTTGTTGAAAACGAAATCTGAAAATACTCTGGATACATTCATTAGCATGATAAGACTATTCCTGGAAAATGTGGGGTTGTTGCAACATAAGACAAAGGTTTGAGTGAGGAGATTAACTGGTCTCTCCAAGTGGCCACACACCTCTCCAAAGTGTGCACAGTTCCTAAGCAATTTCAATGCACTTTTATGACTCAAAAGAAAAGTCTTCAACTATAAAGGTACTTTTGTGAGCTCTCCTAGCTGTGCCATTGAGGAACAAGCTCACTTGTAGTTGTTTAGTTTGGAACACAGCCCTGCATCCCCNACAAAGGTTTGAGTGAGGAGATTAACTGGTCTCTCCAAGTGGCCACACACCTCTCCAAAGTGTGCACAGTTCCTAAGCAATTTCAATGCACTTTTATGACTCAAAAGAAAAGTCTTCAACTATAAAGGTACTTTTGTGAGCTCTCCTAGCTGTGCCATTGAGGAACAAGCTCACTTGTAGTTGTTTAGTTTGGAACACAGCCCTGCATCCCCGCCATCACACAATTGGGTGATTCTGCAACTTYGGGCACTTCGGGCAAGATTTCAGAAATTAAAATGTATTGAAAAACCATTTTACCAGTATTATAATTGTCTTTGATTTGTCTAGAAATAATATCTGATAATCGCTGTGATCGTACTATTGAGGAATTTATATATTTTTGTCMTTTTTCTCAGACAGCCATTAAACATCAATTTTAGTTGAAAATGAAATATTATACAATTAATTTATAACACATTTCTTATACATTTGTCTTGCATTGAACATTATTTTAGGGGATTTCTAAGGTTTTCCTAAAATGAATAATTCAACACAACGCCTGAATGTGTGAACTTTGCCTTTGTGACAACTGAAAATATTTATTTATCATTAAAAAAGAAGATATTTCCACCCAACCTTTTTGTGAGATTATGAAAACAACCACATGATTTCTCTATCTAAAACAAATCGATCAATATAAATTACACATAATATACTAATTTACCTAAAGGAAAGGAAGGAAAACAATATTTTATTGCAACCATTTTGAACAACCATTGTTAAACATTTGATTAATTTAAGACAAAGTAAGATTCCAGAGGTCACAGACATAGAAACAAAATAAAAAATGATCCCATACGATACCAGGAACATCTGCAAAAAAGACAAGGAGAGATACTGGAAGAAAAAAGAGAAGAGAGAAGTGAAATCTATCTCTGAGCTCACAAAGCTCAGGAGCAAGAGATGGCAATGGAAATGCAACCAACAGAATAGAAGACAGACTTTAAAGAGAATAGTTGCAATTGTGACCTACCTATCAGGCAATACAACACCACAACAGYCACCAGATGAATTGCAGCCAGAACATGAGGCCATCAAACCTGCCCCTAACTTACCTGCCCAGACTGCTTAGCATGCTTTGGCTAGTATTACAGATAGCATATAGTTTTCACTAAATACATATTATAGCCTGTTTGGAAATGACTGACAATAAAAATATTCTCTACACAAGTAATRCTTACCTAGATTTTTCTTCAACTTCTGGAACAACTGTCTGCTGCAGCCATGTGCTTCAGTGTCACAATACGTTTCCATGGTAACCAAGTTAACATTCTCTTGACAAAACKTTATTAATGAGGAATTTGCCCTCAATGGTGGAAATGACACCACTACCAAAGGACAGGTATATTTTGTGTAAATAACGGGCAAATAACGGGCATGTGTATAAAGGGCATACTCACAACACATATTGATGTAGATTTAATTGACTTTTTCTATAGAAGATAACATGACATAATGTGTAATTATTAATGCTTTCTCATAGAAAAACATAGTGGAAGCTCAAAAGTCTGGGTCAGGGACAAGGACAAAACAGTGAAATTGAGGTATAAAATGCATCTGAAAAGTAGCWAAAGTACTAGATAGAGAGGTGTAAAAAAAAATCTGGGGTGATGGTAGTGTGAATTTAACATATAAAGAAAAAAACATATTTAAAAAAAATAAAATCACAAAAATTGACCCTGAGGACATAGAAGTTCCTGTAGTTGCAGAATCACCCAATTACTGTTGTTGTTTACGCAATCCAAAAACGGTCCATTATAAATCGCAATCAGGTTCAGGTGGGCATGATCTGAAAGCTTGTTCCATTGCCAACATAACTAGCTGTTATAAAATACGATCTTACAATGTTAGGCTTTCACAAGGAAATTTAGAAAAAACGATCGTAATTTAGGTGCATTCAGGTGATGCCGAATGATGCCGAATTTTTTTCCCACAATAAACAAACATAGGCTCATTCTGTTCAGAAGACCCCAGGATATGATGACATGTCATGTTGCAACTGTACATCAAACATAGTGATCATAAACGTTGATTTGGAAATGTGAATTGCACATTTGGACTCACAGGTGTTCGGCTTGCTTGTATGACATCAAAGCGGTATTTCTTATAATCCTCAACATCTCATTTTTCAAAATACATCCAGTCCTCTTAATWTACAGCAGTTCCCCTCACCTGGACAACAAAAAATKTGCAAAAGTTGCCCAATTACTGGAAGGGATGGCGGCAACTTCTTGTTGCGAGCGGTGCTCAAGTCCAGAATGGCTGTCAATAAAAACCCATACAGCGCTGTGAAGCGCAGAGCCAGAACCCTTACTGAAAAAGCCACTACGTTCCAATTTAGGCGCTTATTATTGCCCAAATCTGCCATTTTCAACTCGTATACAGGTATGAGTGTAAAGGGCTGCATGATTTAAAATATATTTTACAAACGTAACATACTTTTCCTGACTTTCCCAACTAACTCTGCTTGCTGTATAATCTGCAGTTCCGTCTATTGTATCTTTGACTTGGTACGGTGTTGCTGTTGCTGTCCTTTTTAAATGTATAAATCTTCTCGCTTGGGGCGTTTTATTCTCAGCAATGACGTCATATATATTGTTGGGTATGTTCACCTCCAGAGTCTTGAATGATGCATAACAAAACACATCTAGTATGATTAATGACAGTCTATAATAACACTGTACGGTTTCTTGGGARTTATACAGTCACCAAGAACACAACATGATGAAAAATCCCACACCACATACAAAATGCTAAGCTGGAACTAAACACCTCCCTCTGCGGCTGGGTCCTGGGCTTCCTGACGGGCCGCCCCCAGGTGGTATGGGTGGGCGGCAGCGGGTCTGCCACTCTGATCCTCAATAAGGGGGCCCCTCAGGAGGTGCCTGCTTGGTCCCCTCCTGTACTCCCTGTTCACCCACGACTGCATGGCCAAGCACGACTCCAATACCATCATTMAATTGGGGCGGCAGGTAGCCTAGTGGTTAGAGCGTTGGATTTGTAACCGAAAGGTTGCAAGATCRAATCCCCGAGCTTACAAGGTAAAAATCTGTCGTTCTGCCCCTGAACAAGGCAGTTAACCCACTGTTCCTAGGCCGTCATTGAAAATAAGAATTTGTTCTTAACTGACTTGCCTAGTTAAATAAATAAATAAACATTTAAAAATATATATATTTACCGGCGACACAATGGTGGTGGGCCTGATCACCGACGATGATGGGACAACCTATAGGGAGGAGGTCAGAGACATGGCGGTGTGGTGCCAGGACAACAACCTCTCCCTCAACGTTATCAAGACAGGGGAGATAATTGTGGACTGCAGGAAGAGGAGGGCCGAGCACGCCCCCATTATCATTGACAGGGCTGTAGTGGAGCAGGTCGAGAGCTTCAAGTTCCTTGGTGTCCACATCCCCTAACTGTCATGGTCCAGACAGACCGGGAMAGTCATGAGGGGGGCACGACAATGCCTATTCTCCCTCAGGAGACTCAGGGGATTTGGCATGGCTCCTCAGATCCTCAAGGGGTTCTACAGCTGCACCATCGAGAGCATCCTGACTGGTTGCATTGCCGCCTGGTATGGAAACTGCTCGGCATCCGAGTGGCCCAGTACATCACTGGGGCCAAGCTTCCTGCCATCCAGGACCTCTATACCAGGCGGTGTCAGAGGAAGGCCCTAAAAATTGCCAAAGACTCCAGCCACCCTAGTCATAGACTTTTCTCTCTGCTACCGCACGGCAAGCGGTACCGGCGCGAAAAGTCTAGGTCCAAAAGGCTCCTTAACAGCTTTTACCTCCAAGCCAAAAGGCTGCTGAACAGCTAATATCAAATGGCTATCCGGACTATTTGCATTGAACCCCCCTTTTTTTTACACTGCTGCTACTAGCTGTTTATTATCTATGCATAGTCACTATCTACATGTACATATTACCTCAATTACCACGACTAACCTGTACCCCCACACATGAATCAGTACCGGAACCCCCAGTATATAGCCTCGTTAGTTATTTTATTGTATTACTTTTTTAAACTTTTGTTTATTTAGTTATATTTAGTTATATTTGTTATTTGTTTATTTAGTTAATATTTTCTTAACTCTTAATTTTCTAAAAACTGCATTGTTGGTGAACGGCTTGTAAGAAAGCCTTTCACGGTAAGGTCAACACCTGTTCTATTCTACCCACAAAATACAACCTAGCACTCTGGTATCCTGCAAACCACGATCCCTTCTGTATTTTACACCCCGAGTTAAAATACAGAAGTCTGGTGTGCACATGTTGTTAATGGTTGCCGTTCATAAAAATACTTGTACATTGCTAGACATGTCTGCCTTGTCGACTTGGTAGCTACTGAGGTAAGACAGGTGGTCTCACCAACAGCACACATACAAACGTTCACGTCAGAATAGCCCGGTTTGAGATAGATGATTACGCGTTACCCTGTAGGCAGAATCAGCCAGTTACTGCTGCTGTGTGGCGAGCCCAAAGCGAGGTGCTGATTTGAAGTGGGCTGTTCCTTCTATGGATACATGGAGCCRGGCCTTTGCTGACAAGGTTCTCAAATACCATCCCCTGGTATCACGCTTGGACAGCCTTGGATATAAGTGCAAGTTGGTGACAGTAGTATTTGACAGTCTCGGCCACGTGCATATGGTGAGTGGCCTTCAGATTGCAGAGAGCAAAGCTAGCTGTTACTGGCAGCCTAGCTTTGTGGAGAAGGTGCGTTTTTCTATCCTTAAAGTGCTCTTGTATCCAAGACCTTTAAAATATTTTTTATCCTTCTTAATGTAATGTCATTTGTGGATTCAAATCAAGTCTTTAAAATGTGTACGTGTGTGTTTCCCTTCCCCTCAAAATGCTCCAAGATTATTGTCAACTGATACCCTTTGTACATTTCAGGTTAGGCTCCTCTTACCACACATCATGAAGAACAGGGTGAACCAAAACAGTGATTTRCATCAAACATACCGCGATCCAATATAGGAGCTGTCAGTCAGTCAGTTCGTCAATCAGTCAGTCATTGCATGACTTGCCAGTGAAGGAAGAAGCCTGTACCAAACACGGCAGTGGGTCCACCTACATTCCAAAGCTCCTTGTCCCATTAGAGGCAGCTGCCATTTAAAGCGGGGCCTGTGAGCCCCTGCAGCTCTTGCTGCGGTTGTACATCAAGCAGCATCTTGCCAACCGTTTCTTCTCAATGGTAAAGAAAACAAACTGATGTCATGTCAGCGGTGTTTTGGCTTTGGGGTAGATGTGTGATACTGTTGTCCATTGTAGCTAGCCTATCTAACAGTTCTATCGCTGTTACATAATCACGTTTAGAGTGATTAAAACAATATTTAGCATATTTAGATCTTTTCCCTTTCTGTAATACATTTCCAGTGTTCTATTTATGACACTCAAGGTGCACGTTGATGGTCACTAGGCTTTATACTGAATGTTATGGATTATGCTCAAATCTGTTGATAGTGATTGACACCAGACTGGAGGTACAAGGACACACTGACTGTTCACGGTTGTATTGATGACCTTCTGTGGACACTGATTCTGTAGCAGCTGACAAAGCCGCTGCCTTGGTTGTGAACTGCGAGCCTCTCGGTCTGATGTTTCCAGAACATTTGGTGTTGTCTGACTTAGAATATAAAGGGCCCGTCTCCAAGAGGCCAGTTAGAAATGATATCTGCTTCTGTGCTGGAGGCGTCTCCCTGTTGCAACTTGTAATAAACCAGCTTTTATTTCTCAATTCTCATTTCTTTAGTCCATCTGGAAATTGCGAAGAGGATGAGACACTAAGGTTTTCAGCCATGTTCGTTTAGCGAAGCTTCAGAATCAGCTCTYTGGAGGTGAGTCAATTGTGTTTACCCCTCTGTGGTGGAGACTTTTCCGGCTTCTCTCACCAAGAGGTATTTCTGAAATTTGATGAATGAGCCTCGTTGTACTGTCAATTAATGATCTTGGTTTTGTTGTAATTGACTTGGTTAAAAGTCCGTGGGTAAAAGTCGCTTCTCCAGTCAGCTGCATCTGTGGTTTGTGTGCTGCAAAACACTGAATTTGGGAAGGGTGTGCCTTGTTCRACCCGGGTGGGGTTCCGAGTACGTGAGTGCTCTGTGAATATCGATAATAACCCATTTAAAACCTCAAGTGGCTTCGGCAGTGTCGTCCTGGTGGGAAAAGTAACCAATCGGTTTTAAATACCACACAATTGGGAGAGCCCTCTGGGACCAGTGAYTARCAACATCTGGWCWYTTTTAGATAYTKCTAGCAAAGGATACAGTGCTACTGTTTGCATAGTGTGTAGCAGGGWKGTTATTTTGGACAAGTAGKGCATAACCTCTCGTGGGTAGAGCCTGTGTGGAGTGTTCRTTTGTTTGTTTGGTACWGTTGTTACCTCAGTTTGTGGTGGTGTCAGAGTGCGGGCCCGTTCACCATAGGTSAACTATACGGTTCACTTCCGTATCTGGTCCATTACGGATCCTGTTCTCACGTTTTAGGTTGTTTTGTWCACTTTTGTGACTGACTGTATTCCCTCCCCCAAATCTAGACTGGAGTTGCTTACCAAGACGACACTGAATGTTCCTGAGTGGCCTAGTTTCAGTTTTGACTTAAATCTGCTTGAAAGTCTATGGCAAGACTTGAAATGGCTGTCTAGCAAAGATCAACAACCAACTTGAGAGAGCTTGAAGAATGTTAAAAAGAATAATGGGCAAATGTTGCACAATTCAGGTGTGCAAAGCTCTTGGAAATTTACCCAGAAAGACTCACAGCTGTAATCGCTGCCAAAGGTGATTATAATATGTATTGTCAGAATCACCACATGAACCACTATTTACATTGACCACTATTTACCACTTTGACATTAGAGTATTTACCACTTTGACATTAAAGTATTTTGTGTAGATCGTTGACCAAAAATTATAATTAAATACATTTTAATCCCACTTTGTAACAACAAAATGTGGAAAAAGTCAAGGGGTGGGAACACTTTCTGAAGGCACTGTATCGGAATCACCCACAGGCATGGTTGGGGAATGTCTTGTTTTGGTTTGTAGCATAACTTTCACTTATCTGCTAGCAACAGCACTGAGGAATAGCATCTACAAGTAGCGTAATGATAGAATATGATGTTACCAGGTGCACAGGGATGTGTTTACACGTCTATAAAATATTTGGATGATCTTGGACATGCACAGAGTTGTACCTCAGTACAACCACGTAGTTGTAAACTGGTTGAAATGACGTCATTTCAACCAGCTTTGCCTGTTGTGCTGGGACAACTTGAATCGGAAGCTTCTCTCTCTCCCTCTCGAAACTATTATGCAATGAGTAATGAACGAGGAACGAGAGAGAAAGAAACGAAAAAGAGAAAGAAGCTGCTGAGACAGGGGGAAAAAACTAAAAAACATCACAGGAAGAAATGGGGCGGCAGGTAGCCTAGTGGTTAGAGAGTTGGACTAGTAACCGAAAGGTTGCAAAATTGAATCCCCGAGCAGACAAGGTAAAAATCTGTCGTTCTGCCCCTGAACAAGGCAGTTAACCCACTGTTCCTAGGCCGTCATTGAAAGTAAGAATTTGTTCCTAACTGACTTGCTAGTTAAATAAAGGTTAAATAAAAAAAAATAAAAAAATCTACCTCAGCAGGAGAATGATTAGCCTCCAGTCTCCAGTTAGGACAGTCAACTCAGTCCAAAGTTCCGTTGGATTTTGAATTCCAGCCAGGATCTAAACAACCTACATGGAACTATTTCACAACTCTCTCTTAGTTGCTCAGTGTATGAGTTTGGGGATTAGGTCCGAACAACTACAAAATCCTGTCATCCAACATCATCTATCATCCAACACAGCCACAGAACAATAATTCACCAGAACCCCATGATTGATGTCAACACACAGACAATGCGTATGAATGAGCCCAATGGCGTCATATGTCAGAGTCATACGTCTSGCTTGTGATAAACATATAGTCTTGATTACATTTAGATTTATGACATCTGGGAGATTCTTGGCCCACGGTTGTGAACTGTGATATTTCCTCCTTCTCTCTGCAGGCAAACCTTAGGGAAACTTACTTGGAGTTGACTGTGCTATTGTTTACCATGCAGGGTCTCAAAAGTAGAGATGAGGGGATAATTTATGCAGAGTTCATCTTTAATTACAGAGAACGGTTTGTGAATTGGCTGAGAAGAGATATGGATTCAGGGCATAATCTGTTTGTGCAAAGTGCAGGAGTAGAGAGAGAGAGAGAGAGTGAAGAGAGAGTGAGAGCGAGAGAGAGAGCGAGAGAGAGGGGCGATGAGAAGAGATGCGGAGAGAGAGAGAAGCCGAGAGAGAGAGAGAGAGAGAGTGAGAGAGAGCAGGCGAGGAGGAGAGTAGAGCAGAGAGAGTAGAGAGTCTGAGAGAGAGAGGGCGGAGAGAGAGAGAGAGAGAGAGAGAGAGAGAAGAGAGAGAGAGAGAAAGAGAGAGAGACGAGAGAGAGGAGAGAGTAGAGAGAGAGGAGAGAGATGTGAGAGAGAGAGAGAGGAGACAAAGACAGATACAGACAGACAGACAGACCAGAAGACAGACAGACAGACAGACAGACAGAAAGAGACGACAGACAGACAACAGACAGACGCAGACACGACAGACCACAGAAGACGACAGACAGACAGACAGCCAGACAGACAGACAGACAGACAACAGACAGGACAGCAGAAGACAGACAGACGAGCAGTGATATAGCGAGGGAGGGAGAAGAGAAAGAAGGAGGAGCCAAACATAAAACACCAAATAGAGAAAGCAATTTCCAACATTCCATAGACAAAGCCATCACGTGGGCAGCAGAGGTGAATCCTGGAGAGGAGTCTTTGAAGAAAGTTGTGCTGGGGCTCTGTCACCAAGGCAGACCTCAGAAAACGCCAGGGTACAACAACAGCAATTAGACCAACCAAATCATGAGTAATGAAAGATAATTACTTGACCATTGGAAAGATTGTACATAGGCTTAACGCTACACTAAATCTGGGCTAACATGTGTATGTGAGCCAATATAAATGTGATTTGATTTGAATTAACCAAAGAATGAGGCAAACTAGAATGCCTGATTTGTGCCCTAAACGAGTGTAGTGAGCACCTGGGGCAGCATAGAATACATGACGCACTGTAACTGTTGTAAACGGTCTTCCGTTGGCGAAAGAGAGGAGAGCCAATGCGCAGGCGTTGTATGGTCATAATATAGTTTTAATGAAACAAACTGAACAGGCAGAAACAAAAAATAAACGCCACGTGAAATCAAACCGCGGCGAAAACAGTTCCCGTGGTGGGACAACATGGACAAGCGGGAAAACAACCACGCCACAAAACACAATAGAAAAAGGCTCGCCTGCAAATGGTTGCCCAATCAGGACAAAGACAAAGCACTGCTCTGTTGAGAAGCCATGAATGTCCGGCCAAACGAAAATCAACTGAGAAACACTGTAGACAATAAGCCACCCAACTCACCCTGACGATACTAAAAGCGAAAAGAAATAATAAAAGAACTGAATGGGTTGCAGGACGTGACAACTGACAGCTTATTAAGAAAAGCTTTGAGCTATTACAGATTCAGTGAGGGCATATCCCTGCTATT
>NW_019943578.1:88719-92269 GCF_002910315.2 Salvelinus sp. IW2-2015
CAAATAAAAAGGAAGCAATTCCCAAACCTTCCATAACAAAGCCATCACCTGCAGAGAGATGAACCTGGAGAAGAGTCCTYTAAGAAAGTTGGTCCTGGGGCTCTGTTCACAAACAGACCTCAGAAAGCCCCAGGACAACAACACAATTAGACCCAACCAAATCATGAGTAAATGAAAAGATAATTACTTGACCCATTGGAAAGAATTTACAAGCATTACGCTACACTAACATCTGCTAACCATGTGTATGTGACCAATAAAATGTGATTTGATTTGAATTAACAAAAGAACTGAGCAAACTAGAATGCTATTTGGCCCTAAACAGGTAGTACACTTGGGCAGAATACATGACCACTGTAACTGTGTAACGGTCTTCGTTGGGAGAAAGAGAGGAGGACCAATGCGCAGCGTTGTATGTGTCCATAATATATTTTAATGAAACAAACGAACACAGAAACAAAACAATAAACGCCACGTGAAATACAAACCGAAACAGTTCCGTGTGGGACAAACACTGACACGGAAAACAACCACCCACAAAACACAATAGAAAAACAGGCTCCCKAAATATGGTTCCCAATCAGAGACAAAGACAAACACCTGCCTCTGATTGAGAACCATATCAGGCCAAACGAAAMACTCAACATAGAAAAACAAACGTAGACAAGCCACCCAACTCACGCCCTGACCATACTAAAACAAAGAAAATACAAAAGAACTAAGGTCAGAACGTGACAAACTGACACAAAATTAAGAAAAGCTTTGACTATGTACAGATTCAGTGAGCATATCCTTGCTATTGAGAAAGGCCGCCGTAGGCAGACCTTGCTCTCAAGAGAAGACAGGCTATGTGCACACTACCCACAAAATGAGGTGGAAACTGAGCTGCACTTCCTAACCTCCTGCCAAATGTATGACCATATTAGAGAGACATTTTCCCTCAGAGTACGCAGACGCACAAATTCCAAAACAAATACAATTTTGATAAACTCCCATATCTATGGGTGAAATACCACAGTGTGCCATCACAGCAGCAAGATTTGTGACCTGTTGCCACAAGAAAAGGGCAACCAGTGAAAAACAAACACCATTGTAAATACAACCCATATTTACTTTCCCTTTTGTACTTTAACTATTTGCACATTGTTACAACACTGTATATAGACATAATATGACATTTAGAATGTCTCTATTTCTTTGGAACTTTTGTGAGTGTAATGTTTTCATTTTATATTATCCATTTCACTTGATTTGGCAATGTAAACATGTTTCCCATACCGATAAACCCCTTTGAATTTAGAGAACGAGAGAAAGAAAGAGGAGAAAGAGAGAAAGAGAAAAGTCACCATCCTCCAGTTTATATACTGTTCTACCTTAATCAAACACAAGCAACTATGTTTTCAGCACTGCTGTTTACATTCCAAAGGCCTGAGAACAGCCTCCCAACGATACAGTCTGTTTTCTGATCAAATGATTATAATTTCTTAGAGTTCGCACTGGAGATTTCAAGCACAACATTCTCCAGTTGAGAGAATGAGAGAGATTTGAATCTAAGAAGAACGAGAGAAAAGAAGTGAGATAGAGAAGGAAATGAGAGAAAGAAGGAATCAGATTATCTAGACTGGAGTATGTTTGGACGATGTGGAATTCGCTGCATTTTCATTCAGTGTGACGTGACGGAGTCTGACTTGAATTTAAACATATAAAAGAGATCAAAAAAACTGTTGCAATGTTTTTGACAATAAAAACTGTGATCAACACTCTGAGTGAGGTCTGCTCGTAAGAGGAGATTTACGTTCCAACAAATGTGCTCTGATAAGAACAGCATCTTGTTTGGACATTCTCCTCTACACAAAACGCTCTAAGGGATATGCACGCTGATACTACTGTTTTACTTATATGACGTTTTCTGGAATGGCTACACATAGCACTGAACTTGATAACAATAATTAATTCATATTAGGCACGTGTACGAGCTCGGGGACATGACTTTATGCGATAGAAGATTCGCTTTTCGTATGGCACTATTATAAACATTTCTCCGCTAGTATAGCATATTGTACTTCAGGCTGATAAGGACTCAATTCTGATATCACACCTACCAGACTGGTTTTTGAAAAGTTGGTTTGATTATACATTCCTATGGACAATAATATTAATGTAATTTCAGCCACTTCCGTTACGGTAAAAGGACCAACAGTACAACTCGGCCACCGGTATATAATGTTAGTATGATACAAGTGTACATATATACGATTATTTATCTCGAATCATTCATTGAGCTTGGTCAAACGAAAGAGACTCAGGGAGTTCTGTGTCCATCGCGAGGTAACCATGTTCAACAGTCGCTGACTGCCTATGGCATGGGAGGTTGAATTCGCAAGCTTGTACTTAGGGGTACACTGGAAGGCTCTATTTTTATCTGTAGAGAATTGGTATTAATTTAATAATGGTTAACTTAGCTAAAACTACCTTTTTTTTTTTAAAGTACATTGCTTTATTAATTTTTTAACTCGCCTTTATGTAGTCTATTAAATATACTTTATAGGAGCATGTTTTCTAAATGCCATAACAAGAACGGTCATACCAGTTAATTTTATGTCATAACAAAATGCTGTCCGTTGATTCCAGCTAATAACAGCCTGGTCTTAGAATTCGGGAATATTCTCATGTTTCGATCACCGTCTAGGGCCCTTAAGGCTTGTATCTATTTAAGGACATCATTGTGGCACCACAGCTTTTGAAAGGACAGGAGGCGTTCATCTTAAACCATGCCTTTTGGTTCAGATGGGTGTGGAAATGGAATTAGTTACTTATTGACCGATGATTTGCCAAAGAAGGCCAGGAGCGACCACAGGGAAAGACATTTGGAAACGGAAATGTTTCTTTGTGCACTGTTAGCCTTTATCCCTAAATATCTGGTGCTTATAAGAGTCCATTTCAGAAGAACGCGCACCGGTTACTTGGTCGCTGGGCTTCGGCTCCAGGCACCCTTTCGGGGTTCACCCTCTTACTCCTTACTCTAAAACACTACGGCTAACCTGGCCAAATTCGGGGGGCTCCCCGGGCAAACCAATTTTTAATGCCCCTTTTGACTAATAAAAACATTGTATTTACCTGATTTCTTTGGATATTAATGGTTAACAATTAATATTTTAATAATTAGTCAAGCATATTTCTGTCCTAACTAATGCTGTGTTTTTAATGGTCTCCATCTAGTTCCCCTGAGCTAATCTGGGCATAGAATAGTCTAGAGATGGTTTGAGCTGACAAATGAGTTAAAAGCATAAACAATAGAGATGCTTTAAGATATAACAATCTCTCATGTCTAAAATCATCCTGGCTCTGGGAAACTAAGCCAGGGTGGGGTTAAGACAACAACCGTGAGATAGAACCGGATGAACCCTTATATGACGCCCTTGGTCCTGCATGGGCCAATGACTCAGCATTCCTGAACCAACCATGACTTAAGCATTTCTTATGTCAGCTATATAAAGAATCTGATATTTCTGTAAAGGTTTGGCTCTCGGGGTTGACTCAGTCTCATTAT
>NW_019943578.1:92294-103235 GCF_002910315.2 Salvelinus sp. IW2-2015
TGCTATAATTAAATCGATATTGAATAAAGATGATAGTTTGAAGAAATGACAAAGTTTCTCTCACTTGATTAGAATATTCCACGACCCCCCCTCGACAGCGGATAGAAAAATGTACGTTTGAAAGTCAATTTCCTGCATTTCTACCATTTTGTCCATGRCTTATGCCATGTAAATAATATATGAGTGAGGGTGACCAACAAAATCAATGGGGGCCACCTGGAGGTCAGGGGCCCTGGGCAGGACCCCAGCATTCCCAGTTGGTATTCGGCCATGATTACTACAAGTTTAGATAGCTGGCTAGACTAACTTACCAATACATTTTTATTTTGCTGACATGGCTAATTGAGTGACTGTCAGTGACGGACATAACAAGAGACAAATTGCTGATGCATAACCAAATTTYRAACTTGCACCTTATATATTCYACTATTCTAACTCTTAACAGTARGTTGAGACCCCGACTGAGTAAAAAAACWAAAAATAAACACAGATAGATCATTATTTTGGGGGGGAGCATAAGCTTATGTCACTTATGCCTAGAACTGGCCCYGCGCAGACCAATGATAATAGATACAATTATGTTGAAATTAGACAAGAGCACCTGACTCAAAGTCCACAAGTACTATTGCACAAACTGTGGATCTTGGCACAAAAGTCACAACACCACATGACCACCACAGCCCAGTGTGATGCTTGTMCACCTGTCCGGTCTCTGCACTCTGTCGGCATACATGTTAGCTCCCTGTGACCGCGTGTTCAAGAACCCAAAGKGGTCACGGGAAGGGAAATCTCTGCTGCTTACCAGACCAGGGGTCTCATTTATCAACCATGCATAGGCACAAATCTGTGTGTAAACCACGCATGGAAAAACGTTCACGCAGTGTGAAATTGATCAATATGAACATTTGCTTGAGAGTGTGTGTAAATGTACACACAGCCATGACCATGCGTACGCACAGGACCAAGTGGTGGAATAAGGAAACTGCTTGTCAAGCGTAGAATGGGGGAAATATGTTGAAATTGTGAGAGTAATAATAAATCATTTTAAAATTTTAATTGCATTTCCATTGGGAATTCATGAAACATCGCTTGGCACGCTATATAATTTGACCACATCAGTGCATTTGTTCCAATAATAATCCATATAAAGTACAGTAATTTGTTATAATGAGAGGTACGTGTCAAAGTGAAACCATTGTTGACATTCTATAAGACTGAGATAATGGGAAATTGCATGAGAGACGGCTAACCTTGCTCTGTTGAAAGATTTGGCACACGCTGCATTTTGCAGAGAGCGCGTTTCTACAGACAGATGGCACATTTTCTGCATTAAGTACAGATTGGCTCATCAGATATCGTTTCCAAAAAACAATCGTATAGGATTTTTGAGAAGATTCAAGACGTACTTTAAAAAGGCAAATGCATACCATTCCGGTGCACATCCAAGTGCTATCCACCCTCTGGTTTTCGGCAACGGACACTTTTCAGTGGGGGCTTGCCGATCACAGCCCTCCATGAACCAATATTTTCGACGTAATCATCAGCAAAACAAAYGTTAACACATACAATTTCCATGCACCATCTCACAACAGGTGGGTTCCCAAACACGAACGGAGCAATAGACGGCACCCACATCAGCATAACATCACCATCCTAAATGATTTCAACTATGTAAACAGAAATGGATGGATGGATGGCTTGTTGGCGAGTGTTGCCTACTCATTTGAAGTATATTTGCCATTGCTAAGGCAACTTGAATTGTCCTAATGGTCCTCTTTTTGTAGTTGTTTTTATTTTTACTGGTCAAGTCACAAGTGAGTGAGCCAAATAAAACCTTTTGGTTGTACTCTATCTGACACTAGCACCTCTATTTCAGTTACGGAAATATTTTTTTCCTTCGTTTTTTTTGTTGGTTGCGCCGTTGTATTTCATGGTACGGAGTTGTATATCCCCCTCTGKCTTTAAAGGGAGGATCTTGACCATATATGGTTAATTAGGGGCGTTTCAAAATGCAACAGCCATGGTTGTGCTACAGCACTGAGGCTGAGAACAAATGGTATTTACCAATGGTTATCTCCTACCGGACCATTGTAGGATTGTTTGATAAATCACAATTTTTCTATGAGTACCACCATTCTAAATTCCGTTTGTTAGTCCAARCCCCACCCAGCTGGTACTCAAGGCAGACTTGAGAAAACGCAGAAAGCATTTGAAAGATTTTGAATAGTATGTGAACCCAGGTGTGCTGCTTCTATGAAAACAGATTTAGTGACACTTGACTGAGTCTCACAGTCAGTGGGCTGTCTGTCAAGGCCTTACTGTCTCCACTCCAACAAATCTCTCCCAATCCAACACAGCCCACCACACACCAAGTTGAACCCCCCCCCCACCACTTCCTTGTCAGTTTAATGATTTTGCTGCCGGATCAAGATGTAAGCCATTGAACCACAGACAGACATTCAGACAAGTCTTGCACAAAGTGGTTGACTTGGATTGCACTAATAACATGCTTTCTCAATCTCCTCATGCTGCTGTGGAGAAAGACTGAAAAATGAGAAGTACTGTAGTTGTTAGTTTGCMGACTGAGGCGATAGAACAGCCTGAACCTACCCCACTAAGCAAATAGTAGACGCACACAGCAATGCTTATTGTGCACTGTGAAAACAACATCAAACTCTAATCTATCAAGCGGTAATGTTGTAATGTTTGCCTTACACCTGTGTTGTGTTGTGTTATGGTACACTGTGTAACCATATTGTGCCAAAACAAAGGCCTGGGAATTTCAACAATAACAGTGAATGAAGTCATTGTGGTTCTTTATAGCTGATGACCTGTGACATATTCCAGTACATAGGGGTTGCTCACATCTGCTGAAAGCAACCGCATTGCCAAAGACATAGCTAGTCATTCCCACATCCACATGCACATCCACCACTGTTCCCCTTTTTCTTATGTCTGTGAAGGCTTCAATCTATTGACGTGCAGCGTACAGTACATAAAGTACTGATGCATGTATGGAGCAGCCTTACCTGCCATGGATGAGACATTGATGATGACTCCTCCTTCTTTTCCA
Organism: Salvelinus sp. IW2-2015; assembly: GCF_002910315.2. NCBI lineage: Eukaryota > Metazoa > Chordata > Actinopteri > Salmoniformes > Salmonidae > Salvelinus > Salvelinus sp. IW2-2015. The sequence goes on from NW_019943578.1 coordinate 95,368, forward strand.
TACTCTTTGCTCATATGATCCAGGGCCAGGTATGTTCTTGATGACTGATGTTATAGGTAAGAGAAACAAGAGGGCTTGAGTTTCAATATCCAACACATACAAAGTCACACTGTTTTGCTCTGTATTCAGACTGTGGTTAGAACTCTTTCGCTGCAATCATGTTATATTGTAAACTTAGGCCTAACACAGCATAGTGTAAACTAGGTTAAACTAGGCATTATGTATATAATGCTAAACTAGGTTAAAACTACAGCATTCAGTGGTAATAGTACTGCCTAAAACTAGGCTAAACTATAAGGCATCATGCAATATAATGTCAACTAGGCTATAATACAGCATCATGTAATATATAATTAAATACTAGGCAAACTAAGATCATGTAAATATAATGTAAATAGGCTAAACTAACAGGCATCGAGTAATTAATGCTAACTAGGCTAAACTACGCTCAGTGTAATATAATGTGAAACTAGGATTAAACCTTACAGCATCATAAGTAAATTCCTAGGCTAACTGACAGCATCGGTGTAAATTTAATGTAACTAGGCTAACTTAAGCAATCATGCAATATAATGTAAACTAGCTAAACTAAGCCATCTACATTAATAGTAAACTAGGCTAAACATACAGCATACGTGTAATATAATAGTAAAAACTAGGGTGGAAGTACTACAGCATCGTGTCAATATAATGTAAAACTAGGCTAAAACTACAGCAATCATGATCAAATATAATGATAAACTAGGTAAACTACAGCAATCGTGTAAACTAGGCTAAATACGAGCATCATTGTAATATAATGTAAACGATAGGCTAACTACCAGAACAATCAAGTGTAATTATAATGTAACTAGGCTAACTAAAAGCATAGGTGTAATATATGATCAACTAGGCTAAACTACGCAGCATCATGTTAAATATAATGTAAACTAGGCTAAATACGCATCATGTAATTATAATGTAAACTAGGCTAAACTAACAGCATCGTGAAATAAAATATAATGTCAACTAGGCTAAACTACAGCATCATGTATATAATGTAAAACTAGGCGAACTACAAAGCAATCGTGTAAATAATGATACTTGCACGTTCCTGTACGTGTTATTGGTTAGTTTTTGTATTGGTGTTAGGTCAGAGACGCTGAGTTGAGAAGTGGGTCAGTCTATGTTTTCTTGGTTTCTATGTGGTTGGGTACTAATATGGTTCTCAATTAGAGGCAGGGGTTTTCATCTCCTCTGATGAAGAACAATATAAGGTAGGTGGGGTCACATTGTTTGTTTGTAGTGGTGGTTGCTCTCCTGTGTCTAATGTCTATGTGACACATACGGGAGTTTCGTTCGTTTTCGTCATTTGTGTAGTATTTCCTGTTCGTGAGTTCTTCGTGTTTTATGTTAGTTTCGTCGGCCAGGTTGTCCTACTCCGTTTGTTGTTTGTGTTAGTTCAAGTGAGTTCGTGTTTTCGTGTTTTCTTTAATAACATATATGTCATCCATCAAGACGCTGCATTTTGGGTTCAATCCAACCTGCTCCTCTCTTCGATGAAGAGGAGGCAGGAACAGCGTTACAAAACTAGGCTAAAACGTACAGCATCATGTAAATTTAATGTAAACTAGGCTAGAATACTAAGCATTCATTAATATAAGTAACTTAGGCTTAAAATCTACAGAGTCATTGTAAATATATCGTAAACTTGCCCGCTAAACTAACTCAGCATCTGTAATATAATGTGAACTAGGTTAAACTACACCATGTAATACTAGCTACTACACTATGGTAATATAAGTAAATAGGCTAAACTACAGCATCATGTACTATATGGTAATACTAGCTTAACACTACAGCACTGCATGTAATATTAATGTAAATAGGCTTTTAAACTTACAGCATAATGTAAATATAATGTAACTAGGCTAAACTACAGCATCATCGTAATTATAATGTAACTGGCTGAAACTACAGCAATGTCAAACATGTAATTCACAGTAGAATATAAGTAATAGGCCACTGTATATAATACTAGGGCTCAAATCTACATGATCATGGTAATATAATGTAACCTAGGATAACATACAGATCATGTGAATAGAATTAAACTTAGGCTAAACTAAAGCATCATGTAAATAACCCGTAAACTAGGCTTAAACAAGCTAGACTAATGTACAGGTAACCACATATTAATATAATGTAAACTAGGCTAACATACAGCATCATGATAATAAATGTAAAACTAGGCTAAATAAGCATCAAATGTAAAATATAATGTGAACTAGGCGTAAATACAGCACAATGTAAGTATAATGTAAAATAGGCTAAACTACAGCATCATGAATAAGTATAATTGATAAATAGATACAGAGAATCATGAAAGAGCTTAACTAGTAACTACGATCATGTAATTATATGTAAACTAGGACTAAACCAGTTCATGTAATAATAAAGGCTAAACTCAGTCAAGATTAATATAATGTAAACTAGGCTAAACTACAGCCACATGTAATATAATGTAACCCACTAGGCTAAAACATACAAGCAATCATGTAATATAATGTTAACTAGGCTAAACTAACAGCATCAAATGTATATAATTGTAAACTAGGCCTAAAACCTTACAGCATCATTAATATATGTATAAACTAGGCTAACTAAGCATCATGTAACTTATATGTAAACTTGGCTAAACAGTACAGCATCGCTGTAAATAATGGTAAATAGGCTATAACTAACAGCATTCATGTAATATAATGTAAACTAGACCGAAACTAAGCATCATGTTAATATATTAAACTAGACTTAAACTACACAGCATCGTGTATATAATGTTAACTGACTAAACTACAGAGTCATGTAATATAATGTAAAACTTAGGCTAAACTACAGCTCATGTACTAATAAATGGTAAACTTGGTAAAACTACAAGCAGTCATGTAATACTAATGTGATTAGGCTAAACTACAAGCATCATGTAAATATATATTGTAAAGCTAGCTTAAACGTACGAGTCATCAGTCTTAAAACTATAGAATTTTAACTTAGCGCTCAAAACACGCATAATGTAGAAGTATAATGAAAAAACTAGGGCCTAAACTGAAGCATCATGTAATAGTAATGATAAACTAGGCCGACAACTACAGGCATCATGTTATTAATGTACACTAGGGGTAACTACATGAGAGTTGTAATATATATGTAACACTAGGCTAAACTACAGCATCATGTAATATAAGTGATAACTAGGCTAAACTACAGCATCAATGTAATATAATGTAAACTAGGCTAAACTACAGCATCAGTAATATTAATGTGAACTGGTTAAGACTTACAGAGTAATGTAATATAATGTTAAGACTAGGTAACTACAAGCATCATGTAAATATAATGTAAACTAGGGCTAAACAATACAAGCATCATGTTAATATTATGTGATTCTCAAGGCTTAAACTACCCAGCATATGTAATATAATGTAAACTAGACAAACTGATAGCATCATGTAATATAATGTAACTATGGCTAAACTACCAGATCATGTAAGAATATAATGTAACTAGACTAAATACAGGATCATGTAATATAAAGTAAACTAAGGTGAAACTACAGGCATATGTAATATAATGGATCTGCGCTGAAACTAAGCTATCATGGTAATATAATGTAAACTAGGACTAAACTACAAGTTCATTAATATAATGTAAACTTAGGACTAAACTACAGCATCATGGATAATATAATGAAACTAGGTAAACTACAGCAATCATGTATATATAATGGTGTAACTAGGCTTAAACTACAGGGCATCATGTAATATAATGTAACTAGTGCTAAACTCAGCATCGTGTAAATATAATGTAAACTAGGCTAAACTACAAGATCGTGTAATTGATAATGTACTAGGCTAAACTAAAGCATCATGTAATTAATGTAATTACTATAAACTACAGATCGTGGTATATAATGTAAACTAGGCTATAAACTACGCATCATGTAAAGATTGATTTTGGCAGTTAGTCAAGATAACAGATTGATTTTGGAAAATAGATTTTCACACTATTAATGACAAGAATTCACTGCATATATACATTCAACTAACATTTACTGGTGTTAGTCCAACACAAACACCCCAACCAACCACACAACCATCCTCACCACGCCACAGCCATCTCGTTACCAGATTTACTTCATGGTTCTTTCCGTCTTCTCATTGTTGATGCCAGCATTGTTGACAACAATGTCCAATCTTCCAAACCGGTCGACTGTACTTTGAAAAGCATCTGCAATATGAAAGAAGAGTCCAACACTTAGGTTGATTAACTATAGATTTACCCCTACAAGAAGAACACTACCAGTCCATACGAGATGGACATTTGTCAAGAACATTGCATCTTTATTTACATCTAAACTATAATTTAGATTCTATATCAAAGAAGAACATCTAGCTCTTAGATTGATTATACAGGTTATATTTACTACAAGAACACTGCATCTTTGTCTAAGTAAACAAGTACATCCAAACAATTATCTAAGCCACAAAAACTGCAATTTAACAGGTATTCACCAGCACCTGCCTTTCAGCTGAAAACATTCCACAAGAAAACCTTCAATTAAAAAAGTATATAATAATAATCACCTTATTAGGTAGGAGCAACAAGTCAAGTAGGTTGCTTTACTTAAACAACATAATGTCTAACAAATGTCCAGTCTCACAAGACTAAATAGACTSTGTCGACGTTTAAGTTTCAGTCGTGCATTGACAGTGTTCAGTGTTGGTTGAATGGACTCTTATAAGCACAGATATTTAGGTAAGGCTACATCCAAGAACATTCCAATGTCTTTTGCCTGTGGCGTTTTGGAAATCATGTCAAAAGTAACTAATTCATTTCCACACAATGAACGTCTGTTTCAGAGGTGAATGATGTCTTAAAATAGATAAGCCTAAGGCCTAGAGGTGATCGAACATGAGAATATTCCCGAATTMTAAACCACTGCGCAGCATGAAATAAAATGGACTCTTATGCATTTAGGAAAATGCTAAAGTTAGACTAGGCATATAGCTGTACTTTAAAAAAAAAGTAGTTTAGGCTAATAACCTATAATAACCTCTAAAGAAAAAATAGCAGTACCCTAGTAAAGTTGCAATTACCTTTGCCTAGTCAGACTGTTACCATGGTTACCCCATGGACACAACMCTATCTTCTTTACAAGCCAGAATGTTGAATAAAATTATATGTACATTTACTTTACCGGTTGTCCATACTGTTGGTCCTTTTTACCGTAAGGAAGTGGCGATAAAATGTCCATAGGAATGTATAATCAAACCAACTTTTCAAACCGCTGGTAGTGGGTTCAGATGTTTATCACCTGAAACATGCTCACACGATGTAAATACATACAAGCGATGTATGCATACATTCCGAGCTCGTACACGTGTTTATATTGTTTTGTGCATGTGCCAGGTGATAGAAAGCAGTACCAGAGCTTGAAAAGATATGTGTAATAATACTTTCCTGTGGATATTTTTTGTCAAATTCCTACCCACAAAACGACAAAACGCACAGACAACCGGCAGAGTAGCCTAAACTGAAATACAATTGCATTAAACATTCTGACTTGTAGAGCTTGTGAGAGTAAATGTTCCAAACAAATGAAGTGCATTCATCTCAGACTATGAACCAGAAGTATCACCGTTTTATTGTCAGGCAACCATTACCTTTAAGTTTCAATCTGTCCGTCACGTCACACTGAATGAAAATGCAGTTCCCATCTCCAAACTCTCCATCTAAAATCTTCTTGCATTCCTCTCCGACACTTTGATTCAAGTCAACAAGTGCAACCTGCGGNTGAGAGGAAATGTTCCAAACAAATGAATTGCATTCATCTCAGACTATGAACCAGAAGTATCACAGTTTTATTGTCAGGCAACATTACCTTTAAGTTTCAATCTGTCCGTCACGTCACACTGAATGAAAATGCAGTTCCCATCTCCAAACTCTCCATCTAAAATCTTCTTGCATTCCTCTCCGACACTTTGATTCAAGTCAACAAGTGCAACCTGCGGATATAAAATCAGAACATCTACAAAACTATGTCCAAATATTTAARGAGGTTCTTGTGCAACACAGTTGGTTTTGGCTCCATACAACCACAAKAAGTTGGTACAAGCGCCGCGCGTAAAATGCGTAAAGTAACCAAATCCACCGTCCATTTACGGGCRACAATAGGCTAATAACTTTATATATAAACACCAACCTTTGCTTCATTCTTCAGTAGGCTTTCTGCGACGGCTCTACCGATACCTTGCGCACCGCCCGTAACTAGAGCCACTTTACCTCGCAGAGTCATCTTTTACGCTTCATATGGCTGCGACACGCCGCGCTGCTTTATGTAGGCTCCTATATCATCTGGTACATTAGTTGTCAGAAAAGGGGCGTGTGGTGTATGTAGCGCTAAATAAACACACGGCGGATAATTACGCCGTCTCGTCTTTCACCTTTTTCATATTCCAAACCGATCTCCCAATGAGATAGCTCACTACTGGCATCATAGAATAACATATTGCTCAATTTAATATGTTCTCTGTGACTGGCAACAAACAGCATGAGGGAATATCTACTGTTATGCTCTTCATATTGGGCAACCATGCAGTGAAGTCATAAAGCTCGCTATTGGTAGGCCGACAGTCTGTTTTGAAAGGCAAAAGCTTTACGTTAGATTGGGAATGCATTTTAYGACGTTGAGATATAGACCTACAGTATATGATATCCCTTTATGTGACCATTGGCCTCTGCCAAGAGGCCTGAAACTTAATCAAGGACATCAACCACCCGAGCCACGGCCTGTTCACCACGCAATCATACAGAAGGCGAGGTCAGTACAGGTGCATCAAAGCTGGGACCGAGAGACTGAAAAACAGTTTCTATCTCAAGGCCATCAGACTGTTAAATAGCCATCACTAGCTGGCTACAGTACCACCCAGGTTACTCAACCCTGCACCTTAGAGCCTGCTGCCTTTTCTACATAGTCATGGAATCACTTGTCACATTAATAATGGAACACTAGTCACTTTAATAATGTTAACATACTCTTTTACTCATTTCATATGTATACAGTATACTGTATTTTGTTGTCCTAATTGCTTGTCCTAAGATGTATATATTTATTAATTTAATTATTATCCATTTTAGATTTGTTTGTATTGTTGTGAATTGTTAGATACCACTGCACTGTTGGAGCTAGGAACACAAGCATTTCGCTACACCCACAATAACATCTGCKAAATACGTGTATGCGACCAATACAATGTGATTTGAACTTCAGGGCACAGCAGGGTCACAGGTTCGAAACCCCGTGTGGGTATAGATCTGTATGATCCTCTGAATTGATACAGTAACAAAGACACAAATGACAAAATCTTCATTTAGAAATGTACGTTTTTTCTCTCTATCTTTCTCTCCAAAGGACCTTTATTAGATGTATGAAAAGTATTTACAGATGTACATTATAATGGAAAAAAAACACATGTGTTCTCATCATCACAGCAGCAACTAAAACACAGGTCAAACACAAGTTCAAAAATAAATATATTGACATTGAATTCAGTTCATGCATCTAACATTTAATAATACTGTMATTTTTGTACAAAATAAAGTATTTAAATACAYCTGCAATAGAAATGTACATGAAACGTATATTAATTCATCCTTCACATTGTGTATAACTGTGTCAAATACTAATATGTAGAAGTGGTATTAAAATCTGTAGAACTATATGAAAGCTTTGTCACTTTATTAAGGAATGTGGGAATATAGATATGTTTTTACCAAAAGTATATGGCACAGTATCTCTTCATAGATTTAATCAGTAGTTGTTTTTAAAT
>NW_019943578.1:103740-106430 GCF_002910315.2 Salvelinus sp. IW2-2015
TCTGGATACTGAACCTAGATCAGTTATAACTTAATTGGTGCTCCCCAGGGTTGTGTACTGCTACCAACACAGTTTCTGAGTGATATGCTCAGTGACACCAGAGCAATAGTAATTTGTGAGCATTTGATAGAAAAAATGATAAAATAAAGATTATATTGAAAGGCAAGTTGTAAACCAAGAAGTGAAAGGCCTGATTCAGGCTGTGTATAGTATTACGGCTATATACTGTTAAAGTAACTGCTCAGTGAAAATCTCCCCTTTAAAAGTTAATATTCTGTTAACTAATTTCCAAATAATGTTGCTGACTCGTCCTATACTCGTATTTGTGAACAAAGCATAAATTGGAAAAAACACTTCCAAAACCCCACCTCAAACTTGTTTCTCAAACAGACCGTTTAAAAAATGCTTGCCATTTCCTCATAGAACATGTCATCTCCCTGAGGAGGATGAGCTGGCCAATCAGCAGTCTAGAGGAGAATGAGCTGGCCAATCAGCGGTCTACTTGAGTTCATATTTTTATACGCCCACACCATTCTGTTGTTGGGGTACGTCCACACCCTTCAAACACAGGAAACCTGCTCTTTTAACATACTTACTTAAAACATTTAGCAAAGAAAACAATTKCACTACTATTGTAAGAAATTATAGGTCATATTTAATAGAAATCTGAAAACACTCGGCAGTTACTTTAATGATATCCTCAGCCTTCCAAATTCACAGTGGGGACTCATGGAGACTACATCGGTATCAAATCTCTCTTTTTATATTCTATTTTCATGTTGTTATTTCAGTTTTTCTCAGTAGGTTACCTCTTTGGTCGATCCTTTGTTAGATTGTGTTGAGATTCTAGGTAATTTAAGGTTGATGCTTTCACATATTTGGCCCCGTTTGACTTGAGTGTTTCGGCAGTGGTTTGTTTGACCGAGTGAACGGAACAGTGAATAGTGAATCATCATTTTGTGGAAATAAGGAAATGAAGGTGAGAAAAAAACATGTTAACACCATAGTTGAGTTTGTGCTGAGTGTGGACCTGGGGAGTTGAATCACTCAACAAAGTCACAGAGAGGTTAATTACGTTTCTGTACGTGATGAGTAGCACTAGGGGCGGGACATTTAACCCACACTAGTGAGCTTGGAAATGTGCCAAAGTGGCAGCTTTTTATATCTGAGAAGTATAACAAACATCWGATGGTTATAATAAAGATRCACTATAATCTGGTGGAAAATCTACAAAGGACTTGAGTGTACTGGAAGTTGTTCCTTGTTTACCAGTGTTGTATGGAAACTGTACTGTACATAGAACATTGGCAGTAAAGCTGTAAGACACAAGTGTGGGTACAGTGTTTGGGAGGTCCTGTGTGTGTGTGTGTTGGTGACAGAGGGTTTGCAGAGGTGAATAAAAGCATTGCTCCCGTTTTGMCTGCAGATTGTGTGGGGTGGTGAAGTGGGTCTCGTCCGATGCTCCAAACTGGTCTCCAGTTGCATAGTGAGCACGGAGTCTGTCCTCTCTTGTTGTCGGTGGGCGATACGTGCATAACTCTGCTCTGTAAATACTCAGTTCATCTCCCGAGTCATCTCCTTAATCCTCTTTTTTAAAACCTTGGCAGGACTTTGTTTTGGAACCCCAGGTAGTTGGTGAACTGCCAAATGTTAATGTCAAACAGTTCCCACATTGTAAGGAGGGACCGGGGTCTTCTTTCCCCTTGTTTCATTGTACTGTACCCTACTGTACTGTACTGTACTGTACCCTACTGTACTGTACCCTACTGTACTGTACTGTAATGTACCCTACTGTACTGTACTGTAATGTACCCTACTGTACTGTACTGTAATGTACCAGTCCCTTCAGACAACATTTCCATGTTTACACTGCTTGTTTCATGGACTTTTGACAACTCGTTTTGTTGTGGTTTGCTACAGCTTGCTACACCACTCTTTTACATTAACAATCCAATATAATACAATCTGTGTATTAACCCTCAACGTATACACTAAGTGGACAGAACATTATGGAACACCTGCTCGTTCCCAATGACAGACTGACCGAGTGAATCCAGGTGAAATCTATGACCCCTTATTGATGGCACTTGTTAATTCCACTTCAATCAGCGTAGATGAAGGGGAGGAGAGGTTAAAGGATGATTTTTAAGCCTTGAGACAACTGGGACATGGATTGTGTATGTGTGCCAAGGCAAAAGATGGGCAAAGGGAAAAGATTTAAGTGCCTTTGAACAGGGTATGGTAGTAGGTGCCAGGTGCAATGGTTTGTGTCAAGAAATGCAACACTGCTGGGGTTTTCCACACTCAACAGTTTCCCGTGTGTGTATCAAGAATGGTCCACCACCCAAAGGACATCCAGCCAACTTGACAACTGTGGGAAGCATTGAAGTCAACATGGGCCAGCATCCCTGTGGAACGCTTTTGGCACCTTGTAGAATCACGATGAATTGAGGCTGTTCTGAGGGCAAAAGGGGAAGGTGTCCCTAATGTCTGGTATACTCAGTGTCATGTACTGCATGTCTGAGAAGGATATATCTGTGAAGGATAGAATTGCTTGTTTCATTATTTGTTAGGTTTCTAATGTTGGTTATACTCAGTGTATGTCTGAGAAAGATTATATCTGTGAAGGATAGAATTGCTTGTTTCATTATTTGTTAGGTGTTAAAGCATTGAGATATGAGTTATTCAGA
>NW_019943578.1:113982-119969 GCF_002910315.2 Salvelinus sp. IW2-2015
GAGGGTGCTTTGTGACCACTTAGTTCAGCCTCAGAGCTCCTTAAGGAACCACACCATAACGGCAATATGCAGTCATTGTTGCACGGAGTTGTTTGTTCACGCTCTGATTCGACGAACGTGTTCTAGATTGGTCTGTAAACGTTACCTTCTTCTTCGTCCTCCGCGGGCGGAGTCTTAAGAGTTCCTTGTGTTGCCTGGAGACAAAGTTGACGGCGGCATACTCGAGCAGAGCGGAGAATACGAAGAGCAGACACACCGCCATCCAGATGTCGATGGCCTTCACATAGGACACCTACAACACCAGAGAGACAAAGTCACAGTCACACAGTCACATAGCAGACAGACAGACCGACAGACGGAGACAAAGTCACAGTCACACAGTCAGAGAGCAGAGACAGACCGACAGACGGAGACAAAGGAGTTGAGAGAATGAATAGTCTGACATTATCTGGCAGAATTTCATAGAATTTCAACTGTCTGGCCAAGTTTGCAGCTTGTTTTATGTTTTCATTTCACAGAGATTGGATTGATGCTGGAGTATGTTAGGAGTGTATGAGAATACATAATACATGTATATATCAAATATGTGTCATGGAGTATTTGGTTGTTTTTATCTTGATACCACCTATACTGTTTGCCACTGTATATGTAAGGTTTTAAAGGCACAAAAACKATATTTATCTGTGTTTTATATATATTTCCACACTATKAGGTTGGAATAATGCAGTGAAATTGTGAAAATGATGATAATGCCCTTTTAGTATAAGAGCTGTTWGAAAAGACCRCCTGAAATTTCARCCTGTTTTGGTGGGAWGGASTTTTGGCATCCTTGGTGAGATCACCAGGCGGTAAATKAGTTAATAGACCAATAAGAAAGAGAGTTCAAAGCCTCTCTGCCAATAACAGTTAGTCTTCAGTTTCCCCCTCCCCACTCAGACCACTCCCAGGCAGTCCTAGCCATTCCACGTTCACTGTGAAACTAGTGTACTTGACAGCCCTGCTATGATATACTCGAGATGTTTCGTCAGTACTTCCTGAGGATTCCACTTCAAGGAAGTGATGGTCATGCTGAATCAATATGTGTTTGAAAGGGTCCTTATGAAAATGTGGGTGATTTTAGTTGGACTATGTACTTGATAGCCCTTTCCTCTATTGTAGATATTTCACAAAAAAAAAAAACTTGTATTATTCCCATACTGTTCTGTTTGATTGCTTTCGGTATAAATTGATAACAAAAGAGCTTTCAGAAACCTAGCCACTAATTTCCACAGCTACAAACTAAAATTGTATTTACCGAGGAAGACACGTGTTTCAGGGAGTGGAAGGTCTCTGGTGATAGAGAAAACGAATGATTGTATATAATCCTGGGATGAATCAGCTTGGTTTCTAGCAATCTGTATTGCTGCTGTTTGTCTCTTGTACATGATTTCAATACCAAAAGAACATTGTGAATTGATCTCATAGAAATAATGTCATTCATTTCAGTGGAAGATGGCGTCGGAAGGGGCTGATGGTCTGCTGGTCTTATTATAACTGGGTTCAAGTCTCACGCATCATAACCAACAATAATTATCACCAGAGCTCTATTGTAACTTAATTAAATGAATTTGCTGTGTTTTCTTTACGAACGATAAGCTTATCAAACAGGTGACCTTTCTAAGTGACATCCTTGTTTGTGTTGGCAAGTGTTTGCTGCTACCCAGGAGAGAATTGAGCACTAAACTTTTGAGAGAGTCTCTTATGGGCCAATGTGTAAGAGCTGTATGCATTCTTACTGGAAGTCAATGATCAGATTCTAGAGCAATAAGCTACACTCATAAGCCCAGGTCAAACTCTTTCGTAGCTATTCGTGTCCCTCTGTTATTCTCTTTCCAATGAGTTCGGCGTCCTTTCGTGTCCTTTACGCGCATGAAGGGGCTGGCTGATGAACGGCCTGTAACACTTAGGACCAGGGCCTGTATCTAAGAATCATCCTGGCCCGGGCGGGACCGATCATTGCGAGTCTTTGTTTAAACCTCTAGTATTACAAAACAGTAACATCACTTTATATTATTTCCTAAACTTCCCGGATCAGACCAGCTGCCCGCCCTTAGCAACATCCAGATATTCGCTGTAAGGAAAGCAGGTAGCCCATCCGATGCCATATGGCTGTCAAATACAGCAAGGTGTGGACGGAAAACAAGAATACGAGTGCTATTTTGGTTGGTTGCGCTTCCTTTTACTGGGTGTTAGTAGTCACCGGAACACAGGCAAGGCGAGAAAACAGGGGGCGGCTTTCAAACACAGCAAGACCACCTCAGGTGTTGTAGATATCTTCCGAGGCTGAGCATACAAAAGGGGATCTGTAGCACCGTTTGGAGTTCAGCCTCTACCCACATGCCACGGGCGGACCGCTCAGCAAAGAAGCACCCACACATGAGTCGGCTCATACGTCCTCAGAATTGCTCTGCTGAGCCCTTTGGGCGACGATGTGGTGCCTCGTCCTGTTCAGGTTCCCCCTTTCTGATTAATCTGATTAATTGATCTGACAAGGCGTGCCGTCTGGCCACAATGCGCAACGTTTAGCAGTCAGAGGCGGATGTAAGTAGAGATTCGCACACTTCCTCCTATATTGTCGCTTTTTCATGTCTCGTCAGAGGTCTTGTAGTGGGATTTCATTGTCCTGTGGTGCCATTGTACAGTGATCCCGTTCTTTTGTTAGGGCGGTAGCTCTAGCCACTTTAGCCAGCGTGGATTATTGCATGTAATTTCAGAGTACTTATTGGTTACTGGTATTAGCGTTCTTATGTCACTGGGTCCAGCCATAGAGCCAGCGCAGACCACACCTGTAGCACGAGCCTCCAGCAGGTATATCTGTCAAATGGTCACACCCCAAAAGCCAACTTCCACTTGGCGCTGCCTTTCCTTCCAGTTATCTGCCATGCCAATGACTGGACCGAATTGCAAAGAATATCACAATAAGCTGCTGGGAGACTCATAATCTCCCCATACAACACTTAAGCCACCAGCTGGCAGAGCACGCTCAAGATCACTGCACTGTACCAATAGCCCATCTGTAAATAACACCCATCCAACTACCTCATACCCAACTGTGATTTATTTGCTTTTCTATTATTTTGCTTCCGTTAGCACCCCAGTATCCTCTCGACTTGCACATTCATCTTCTGCAACATCTATCACTCTCCAGTGTTTTAATTCCTAAAATTGTAATTATTTCGCCACTATCGGCGCTTTATTTATTAGACCTTACCCTCACTTATCTCATTTGCAACAACGGTATATAGTTATCTTTTCTATTGTGTTATTAACTCAGTCGTTTGTATTATTCCGATGTAACTTCTGTCAACAGTTGGCTTGTTTGTGTCCCGCACTGCTTCTCTTCTATCTATTGCGCGGTGGCAGTTGTAAATTGAGACTTGCTTCTCATACTATCCTATACTCGCTGTCTAATCAAACAGGTAGACATTTTAAAAAAACATATCTAATAACTGTGGGGACGTCGTCACTGCACTGTATTCGATTAATTAGAACGGCGTGACTGCATGTTTGGTAAATCTCCATCAATGCCTATGGATAGCCGGGAAACATATCCCAAGTTCACTGTATGCCAGAAAACAGTCTCTTGTACGCCTGGCGTCTGCTTTTCATCGGCCACATTTCCGTAGTTAGAGTGTGGCCAGGAACAAGTCTATGAACCTGAGGCTGGTGTTGTGTTGTTGCGCGCGACTGTGTGATGGCATCGGTGGAGATCTGACAAACGTGTGTGCAACCGCATCAAAGGCAGAGAGCATGACGTGGCATTGCTTCCAGTCTGGCCCATGCACTGAGCTTCATGATCATATGCAACGAACCCACTGCATGATGCGCGAACGCTACACGGGATGAGTCGATGTTTAAAACCTCCTCCAAGCAGCGGGCTATTTGCATATTATATGGGTGCTAGAATTGAGATTGGTCTTGATAAGCCACGTGTACAGTTTGGATGTGGGGTGTTTCTACATGTGCCAGTAATCAGCGTCGGTGTGTACGAGAGGAGCGATGCTGACGCTTGTAAGATAGGTCGACAGAGAAACCCTTAATCGTACTCCAAAGGAGTACGCCTCGTCTTTCCCGCTATACATTTTCACTGTACATTTCCAAGTAGTTGTTCAGCCAGACTTTAACACGAACAAAAGAAAAACATACGGTGCGTTGTCTCAGTTGCTCTCACTCTCCTCCTCCCCTCCATCTACTCCTTTCTCCTCTCTATCTCCTCCATCTTCCCTTCCTACTCTCCCTCCGCTCCTCTCTACTCTCCCTCCGTCCCTCCCCTCTCCCCCCCCTTCTCCGTCCATCTTCTACTCGCCTCCTCTCATCCCTCCTCTCTCTCTACTCTCCTTCTCTCCTCTCTCCCTTCCTCTCTGCCTCTCCTCCACTCCTCTACTCCTCTCTCTCCCTGCCTCGTCTCCTACTCTCCTCTCCTCCCTCTCTCTCTCCTCTCTCTCCTCCCTGCTCCTCTCTCTCCCTCCTCCCCTTCTCTCCTTCCTCTCTCTTCCACATCCTCTCTCTCCCTCTCTCTAAACCCCTCTCTCTCCTCCTCTCTCCCTCTCTCTCCTCCTCTCCTCTCCTCTCCATCTCACTCTCACCATCTCCATCTCCTCTCTCCTCTCTCTCCTCCCTCCTCTCTCTCTCCTCTGCTCCGATCCTCCGCTCTCCCTCTCGCCTCATCTCTCCTCTTCTCTCCTCCTCTTCCTCCTCTCTCCTCTCCTCTCGTCTCTGCTCTGCTCCTCTCTCCTCCCCCACAGGGGAAGTTCACGTGCATTGAGTCGTGCGTTTCCACCTGAGAGGACAAGATGGGTTACTACCTGATCCACGATGTTACATCCCCTCTCTCCTCATCGTCATCCTCTCCTGGCGTCTCCTGTCTGGTTCAAACTGGACGCCGGCCCGGCTAGGAGCTTGGCACCTATGGCCATCACCCACTGTGCTCACCATGAACGCCGCTCCAAAGCTCCGGTTCTAGAACGTCTTGCTAAGGTGGGTCGGGTGCAGAGTGTGTGAGAGTGTTAGTGAGGGTGTGCGGGTGTGTGGGTTTTGGCAGTGCGAGGGTAATTGTGTGCATCACCACTGTGCTCATGCCAAAAAGGTGTCGGCCTTCTTCAGGACTGACTGTCGCGTTGTTATTTGTGGCTCTAAGGTACAGGGATGACTCTTTCTGTTTGCTTAACGGAGCTTGGCAGTGGGCAGTATTGCAGAGATCTTACAAGATTGAATGTTTGCATCTTAATGAGCACTCTTGTTTAGCACCTAACATGCATCTCAACATAGACTGTAATAAATAAGAGTTACCTAAAGAGGATATCCCATTAAGGGACATAGATATACTTGTCAGCGCGATGTTCTGAGGATGATGTTACAGTAAATGCCGCTGCTAGATTCTGAGTTCCCCGTATGGAGCAATCTTCAGTTAACGCGTTTAATACAATCTCTATCCCAAAAGGGCCTGTGTATATATGGTTTGTGGATTCTACCCATCTGTAGCAAAGAACAAAATCAACGGCACTTAAGTTCAGAATTTTTTAGACTTACTGTAAAAACCGATGATACAGATTTTCTTCCTGGCCTAGACCTACGTCAAGGTCAATTTAAAAAAATCTAAACATAAAAATAGACCTAACTTGTCTTTTACCCTTTGAGTAAGTAGTTTAGTGTTCTGTAATGCGTTAAAGGATAATGCAGCTATAGTATATGGAATGTTCGTGCTTACGTTAACTTAATTAAGGCATCAGGCAAGAAGACGTTTTACAAGCCGTCATGATATACTGTTGGCATGGTATCGATTTCTTGAAAAAATAACTAAGTAACCATCATGACACCGCACCTAAATAACTTAAGGTCCAATGCAGGCTGTTTACCGTTCCATATGAGAAATCATTTCTGCGGTATGCAATTAAAACCGTATTATAGTTCTGTAGGCAAGAGCAATTTCCTCAAGCCAAGGAATTTTT
>NW_019943579.1:0-6409 GCF_002910315.2 Salvelinus sp. IW2-2015
GGTGTGTACCATTTATGGTGATAGGCCTCTGCAGAAGGTCATTTATACTTCTTGCGCTTCGCAGAGCAGTACAGAGCTGTTGTGAAGAAGTTGTCAAGGAACAAGGAAGTCAGTTTGTGTTTATACAGGACCTCCCGCCCCCACCTACCGTCAACCAATCATATCAATGCGGAGCTATACGGACCATCTGCATTGTTACTAAATTTGAGGCGGCGCTTGATTTGACCTCACACCATCCGTACGGCGCCTCTGACCACATTTACGGATCAAGCATAAATTGGCTCTTAGTTTATCATTTATAATGTGTGTTACTGGTGATTTCTATCCTTTGGTGGCGCAAATTTCACATTGAATTGACCTAACACATTCACAAATGGTGGCTTGATCACAGTTTTGAGATATAGGTTGCTTGAGGTTCATAGCTAACAGGCAGCACAAACAAACATTGTTGTGCAAATCTCTCTTCACCCACCATCAACACCAAAAATCTATGCAATTGTCCTTCATACCTTATGAGTTTGTCTCTGTACTCTAGCAAATCCTATAGGATTGCAAATTCAGACACACAGCAACGATTTGGCTTTTCTCATCTTTTTTTGGTTATGCCCGGAAATAACAGGTGGAACTATGTTTCATGAAGGGAAGACTTTCAAGCAAACACTCTGCTCTCACCTGATTTTTCAACGACAGCGGTGGCCGCGTGTATTTGCATAAAGTAGAGCTGAACTTTTCTATCGCTCTGCTAGCAGGGTTCGCGCCCGCTAACCTTCCCACAATCCCCTGCGCATTACCCGCGTGCTCCCATTAAAAATGAATGGGGCGGACTTCGTCTGGCGAATTCGGAGTATAGTGTAAACTGTACGTTACTTCTGCTTCATGCCCCAAGTCATATTACTCCTATGACCAGGAAAGTGAAATATTCCTCCTATATTAAAAAAAGACAAGCCGCAAATAATAACGCAAGCTTAACGAAATGCGCCATTTTATGGGCTTATAAACCTGTTGAACAAAGTGTTGACAGTGCTGAATAACAACTTAAACCACGAACTTACTCATTAAAAACTGCAGCCTCTTGCTGTTTTAGTTGAGTTCTCCGCTAGTCATGGTTTTAAAGTTTAAAATCTCACATTATCAACTTTCATGTGCGTTTGAGCGCTTCTTTTTACAGTCGAGCGCAAGGAAACTGCAGATACGGTGACTCTGAGCTATCTGATTGGCCAGTGCTCGGACTTATGTAACGGATGTGAAATGGCTAGCTAGTTAGCGGGTACGCGCTAGTAGCATTTCAATCAGTTACGTCACTTGCTCTGAAACCAATATGTAGTGTTGCCCCTTGCTCTGCAAGAGCGCGCTTTTGTGGTGAGCGATGGGTAACGATGCTTCGTGGGTGTCAGTTGTTGATGTGTGCAGAGGGTCCCTGGTTCGCCGCCCGGTCGGGCGAGGGGACGCCATAAAGTTATACTGTTACATTGATGCTGTTGCCCGATCACTGGTTGCTGCGGAAAAGGAGGAGGTTGAAAGGGGGGTGAGTGCTGAACGGACGTGTCGGCGCGAGGCGGACGTACTAAAGTTATACTGTTACATTGGCTCGCGCGTACCCGCTAACTAGCTAGCCATTCACATCCGTTACACTCACCCCCCTTTCAACCTCCTCCTTTTCCGCAGCAACCAGTGATCCGCGGTCACGGCACCAATGTAACAGTATAACTTTAGTACGTCCCCTCGCCCCGACCTGGGCCGCGAACCAGGGACCCTCTGCACACATCAACAACAGTCGCCCAGAAGCGTCGTTACCCACTCGCTCCACAAAAGCCGCCGGCTCTTGCCAGAGCAGGGGCACACACTACATATTGGTTTCAGAGCAAGTGACGTAACTGATTAAATGCTACTAGCGCGTACCCGCTAACTAGCTAGCCATTTCACATCCGTTACACTTAGGTGCACTTGATTTACTCTTGGTCCTGCCTGCTAGGCAGAATTCTACCTTCAGACATGAAATGGTTAAAAATGGGAACACTTTTGCCTTCCCGGCGCTACGGCTGCTGAATCAAGTGCAAACTAACATCAACAGCACGAAGCAATACAAAAAATAGGACACAAGCCTTTATTGTTGTGTTTTTCAAAATGTTCGATCAGTAACCATGGTCCAAATAGTTTTCCATGTGTACTCTCTATTTAGGGCCATATAACACTGCTTTTGCTTATGCTTTGTTTCCCAATAGGTAATGTAGTTTTGTTTTGACTGTTGTAATTTGGTTTATTCTGATGATTAGTTGTTCTGGTCCTGAACTTCATTCAGTGTGTTAGTGAACTCAGCCCCAGGATCAGCTGGATGAGGGACTTTCTTTTCTTCCTTTACCTTGCATATTTTACTCTATTCCTTTTCACTGCTCGTCGTAACGCTCGTAGCATTTGTACATTTCAGCTTCTTCATTGCCCTAGTCCGCTCCCAAGTCATCACTCTTCATTGCCTATCGCTCCCAAGTCATCAGCTCTTCATTGCATACTTCGCTCCCCTCCCGACCAATGCAGACGTCGGAATGACCATGCAGCACATTTAAGCATGAATTTCCTATGTAATATGCTACCAATTGGATTATGGTTATGGCTCTTTAATTATACTTGTGTCATGGCATTGATGATTATAACTCACTTCCTGTAAAATACATTGGCCTACATGGACATGAATGGGTACATTGGGTAAAGGACATTGTGGCTTTGACTTGCAAACATTGTTGTGCAAATCTATCTCACCATCAACATCTCTGCAATCCTCCTCCATGCCATTGACCTTCTGATTTTGTCTCAGTAGTCTAAAATCATTCTCAGAAAATAAAGGTAGAATTACAACGCTCCCCCCAACGCACGACACATTATTTTCCTTTGACATTTTTAATTCGCCCACAAATTGTCAGCTCCTTATTTCCATGTACTGTACCTAGAATCCAAGGGTTGGATTTGCACTAAACAATTTCATGTCAGAAACATCATGTAGAACATCTTATGGTTAGCCTCATATACATGACCTAGTGCATCAGTTTAAACTGAGAACATATATAGCTAGTTCATCAATATGCAAATGATGTGCGAGTTTAGCTATTCTCTGCTTCAGATGTATGATGACAAACCCTTGAATAAGTAGGTGTGTCCAAATTTGACTGGTACTGTACCTTGTTATGTCATGCCAATAAAGCAATTTAAAATAGAATTTTGAGAGAAAGAGCTGATAACACTTGAAATGTCTCTTTTTTTAAACCTTTTAGTTCAATATCTACTTTTCAATTCTAATAGTTTGTTGATGTTTTGCRTCTTCTCACTTTTGTTTACTTCACTTGCTTTGGCAATGTAAACATGTTTCCCATGGCAATAAAGCCCCTTTGAATTTGAAAGAGAGAGAGGAGTGAAATTGTTGTGGACCTGAGGGAGCGTCAGAGCGAGCTCTTTGGCTCGTCATTGTGTCAACAGAGGATGTTGCCAAGGTCACCAGCTAATCTGGTCAGTTGACTCCTCCCACCACACGGCTATAACTAACCCCAGCCACCTGGCTGCCTAATCCTGGCCCAGGACTGGCCCACACGGGACCAGGGGACTTCCCTTCACTTACACCACAGGGATGATCACCACTTCCTGGACATCACAGTTATGGACCAGGTTCCATTTCACTCCCTAGCCTCTTGCCATAGAGCCTGGTTGTGTCCAGTAGGCACAAAACAGGAAAAATAAACAAACTTTTGAAACATCAAGGTACTATCTGAACTTGTTCAATAGGAAACGCTTGTTGCATTTTTTGCTACGGTGTGCCCTATTGAACACTACCCCTGCCCTGACACTTTGGCTTTATCACTGAAGAAGACCGGGACAGTATTGACAGATCTGAAAAGACTGGGTAGGTWTAATCAATCACTGTGTGTCAATGCCGTTGCCTGGTTCTCCCAAAGGCTATGTTGTAGCCGCCGCCATTTTGATTTAGCCTGTCCAATCGTCTCAGATCTGAAAAAMCAGAAGAGTAGGGGCAACACCATAGGTGTCAGAAAATGAAAAGGACAGTGGCACTTCCTGATGGCACAGGGCTTTCCTCTCGTCTAGGACACAAGCAACAGTGGCACTTCCTGCACCACAGAATGAATGACAGCGGTGCTTCTTACAGTGAGAAACAACCTTGTGGGCTGGGTTACTGTAGTGTCTACTGTAGTGGAATAGCAGCCTTGGGGCCTGGTCTACTGTAGTGTCTACTGTAGTGGTACAGCAGCCTTGGGGCCTGGTTTACTGTAGTGGTACAGCAGCCTTGGGGCCTGGTTTACTGTAGTGGGCTACTGTAGTGGTACAGCAACCTTGGGCCTGGTTTACTGTAGTGTCTACTGTAGTGGTACAGCAGCCTTGGGGCCTGGTCTACTGTAGTGTCTACTGTAGTGGTACAGCAGCCTTGGGCCTGGTTACTGGAGTGTCTACTGTAGTGGTACAGCAGCCTTGGGGCCTGGTTTACTTGAGTGTCTACTGTAGTGGTACAGCAGCCTTGGGCCTGGTTTACTGTAGTGTCTACTGTAGTGGTACAGCAGCCTTGGGGCCTGGTCTACTGTAGTGTCTACTGTAGTGGTACAGGCAGCCTTGGGGCCTGGTCTACTGTAGTGTCTACTGTAGTGGTACAGCAGCCTTGGGGCCTGGTTTACTGTAGTGTCTACTGTAGTGGTACAGCAGCCTTTGGGCCTGGTCTACTGTAGTGTCTACTGTAGTGGTACAGCAGCCTTGGGGCCTGCGGTTACTGTAGTGTCTACTGTAGTGGTACAGCAGCCTTGGGCCTGGTCTACTGTAGTGTCTACTGTAGTGGTTACAGCAGCCTTGGGGCCTGGTCTACGGTAGTGTCTACTGTAGTGGTACAGCACCTTGGGGCCTGGTCTACTGTAGTGTCTACTGTAGTGGTACAGCAGCCTTGGGGCCTGGTCTACTGTATGTCTACTGTAGTGGTACAGCAGCCTTGGGGCCTGGTCTACTGTAGTGTCTACTGTAGTGGTACAGCAGCCTTGGGGCCTGGTCTTACTGTAGTGTCTACTGTAGTGGTACAGCAGCCTTGGGGCCTGGTCTACTGTAGTGTCTACTGTAGTGGTACAGCAGCCTTGGGGCCTGGTCTACTGTAGTGGTGCAGACAGACGTCTTATCTTCTGTGACTGAGGTTAGCCTGACCCAATGCCATCAACACAACCAGATAACTACCAGATGGTTTKTTTGACCTCAGGGATCCTGTGATACCTTTATAYAGCGTCATCATCCCCCATATTTAGCCCATGAAAACTACTGTAAAGTTGCCATCTTGGCCAACTGCCAYGCTGTCTAACACCATGCCTCTGAGATCAGAAGTTACAACCTTCTGGTGGAAAGTCTAATGGGTGGGTGCAGCAGGAAGAAACTCTATCCATGACCCCCACCATAAGGAGGACTTGAGTCTTAAAGGGATAGTTTACTTTTTGGCCTGAACCGCTAACTGATACAATCAAGTTCCACTAGAATTGCTGCATTCTCCAAATGCTAAAAACATACTAAAGAACCTACAAATAGTTAGCGTGTCTAGGTATGTTGAAAATAATGTACTCTTTAAAAAAATAAATGTTTAACAAGAAGTGAACAATCCCRTTAAACAAGATGAGCAGCAGTCTGTCAGGGGGAGTGCAGTGAGGAAGAGGAAATAGCAGGAAGGGGAGGGGCTGTACAGTAGAAGACTGCCAAGGACTTCAAAGAACTCCGGCAGTGATTAAACACCAGGCATGGGGCCTTACTGTAAGCTGTACAGATAATGAGTCCCGGGAGTACATTTCAGGAGTACATTTCAAGAGTACATTTCGTCACAGACTCTTAGCTCGTAGTTGTCGTGAGTTCGGGGTCTCATTCAACACTGTGAGCGAGTCACTACTTCTGTGGTCAGAAGTTCCATACGTTAAGAGGACGGGGAAGTCCCGAGTTCTATTCTTATACGTTCTAGACTGTCTGCAGCACCTGCTGTGGCAAGGTTGAAACTAAAGGTCCTAAAGCAATGGTATCACTATTTCCAGTGATATTCTCCCTCCCGACAACACCTCAAGTACAGACCAGCACATTCTACTCTCCACGTGTCAACCAAGCCCCCCTGATGTGATGTTCTGACTAACAGAAGATCAAAAAGAAAGTTACACTCATTTCTCCTTGCTGTGGTCTGATTCAACCAACCACCAACCAAGCACCGCAAGACTCATCCAGAGTCTGGATGCCGTTCCATATTCCGTAAGGTTGAACTCTATAGCCTCTAGATCTGTCAGTGTGGTATTCACCACAGGAGTTGTTGACAGGCCAAACTGGATAGAATGTTTTACTGTAGCTGCCCTGAATCAACCAGTTGACTTCACTGACCGAAGGTTGACATTTTAGTCCCCAGGTCAGAGTG
>NW_019943579.1:7020-22111 GCF_002910315.2 Salvelinus sp. IW2-2015
TGCTGCAGAAGTGTATCTTGTGTGTGTGTAAAGGTGTGTTCCTCTCCGTCTGCTCTACTAGGCGTTGACAGAGGCCTGAGACATGCCTGCTGCTGCTGACCGGTGTTCAATTTCAGCCCCCAAAAATACCCCCTCAGGCCTGACTGGGATGCCAGTGCCAACCACCACCCACACACACACACACCCCCCTATCTCACACACACACACACACACACACACACACACTAGATGGAGGCCTTGTGAGCTATTGCTATTCATAGACACCCCCCAGTCCAGCAGAGAGGTTTTCAGGGCATGGACAGGTGTGCAGGCAGAGCTGTGGTGGAGGGAGGGGGGCAAGCTTTGAGCTTCAGGGACATGAGGGTGGGGTCTGGGCTCTGGGAGGTTTTGTCACTACGTGAATAGCATAGGGTCATAACTGGGGTGGCAGAGGTCAGTGTATTCAAAGTGCAGGGGGTGTCGGACTCCTGAATGAGACAGGGGTGGCTGTCAGGTTTCAAAAGGGCACCACCCCCACATGACCAATCAGACATATCCGGGTTTCCCAGGAGGAATTCTCCTATCATGCTTTACTGCATGGGTCATTATTGGGCTGCTCGTTGTGTCTAMCCTCAGAGGGCGCAGGCTGGCATGACATCACTATGACAACCACGATGGGCACCCAGTGACAGCGWCCTCTAGATTTCTCCGCTCCGTCCACTGGTGAAACTTTAGCTCAGTCACTAGGGAGGGGTTAGCCAAAAACTACAAAGTGGAATCTAAATGTGACCACCAGCCATGCAGACAGAGTTACTGGTCAGAGAAGACAGCTGGTGGCAGGGTGAAGGGGTAAGACAGAGGGGGGAAATACATTTCTGTCTTTCTCTAATAGCTGAGCGATGGATGAGACTTGAAAGTATGGTAACACAAGAATAGTGGCKATGATGTTGAGGAGTGAGATGGTTAATGAGGGTGGGGACAGAAACATATTAAWGTTTTTCAGGTGAGGGTGACAAGGAAGTGATTCAAACGTTGCTTCCCCTCTTCAGAAGCGTCAACTCAGACCGAGCTCAGTCCGGGAGAACTCATTCCCTATAATAAAACTCCTTTTACTTTTTTGTTTACGTTTCAAGTTATCGATTTMAATCTCCTGAAATAGCTCTACTGCTGACTTGGGGATGAACGTTAATGCCAGAAGACTCCAGGTCAAAGGTCAAACCAGGAGAGTTGGCAAGCACTCTCTCAAACACACGTATGTACTGTATGTATACACATTATCAGACGGACAAACGAACACTGAAGAAAGCCAAGTCACACTCAGCCAGTCTTTTTCCACCCCCCTCCCCATCCTAGGGGCCAAGCAYCTATCCATAGATTGTCATTCCAAGCCAAACAGACAGGAGTGGGATTACCATTCCTATAATGAGGACATGACAGGAAGTGACCATGTGGATTTGTAGACAAGCCTGTACTCCAACGGAAACCGAGGTGTCCCACTGYGGTAAACTAGAGCTGAAGAGAAGACGAGGCTAGGTCTGTCTGCTCCATGGTTTATTTCCCCCCTTGCAGTTGACTGAGCTTCCTGTTGTATGCCAGAGTCTGGTGTTGTTATGGKCGTTAATGCCCAAGGGTTTAGGCAAAGAGTCACCCGACTAGACAACATTTCCTGCCTGCTTCACTTGGGAGAAGTTCAGCTTTAGAAAGCAGAAAGTCTCGTTAAATGTTATTCTGACACTATCATGTAATTACTCATAATTAATAATCGTGCTCACAATTTCAAAGTTCACTCAGTGACGACATTTCCAGGACTAGACACAAAAGTTTTTTTTTAAACTGGTCAAATAAAACAGCAATTTTAGCAATACCCTACACTTCGCTGCGAGCACTAGATAGGCTAGTTTACATTGTATCATCATACTGTAACAGTGTACAATGTAACACATGCATTGTAAGAAAGTAGTTATTTGGACAGAACAAAGACAACCGGTTAGAAAAATAAGCATGCKTGTGGCTGCAATTTAATTTGTCAGCGCATTCGGCTCTTCCTGCAATAAYCCAACCCCCTGCTGCCTGTCAAAACGAACGGGTTGGATTCACAAATGAGGCCGAGAACGCAAATAGAAATAGCGGAGCGAGCTTGACATTTAGATGGAAAGCTGGGTGTAGAACTGGACAGCCACAGTACCVAGTTGAATGCACTCTGTGCGGTTTCAATTGAGAGAAAAAACGTAGTGKGAAAGTGGGTAACAGTTCACGTCTGTCTACCTGCTTACCTTTTCTTGCGCCCTGCTAAGTCTTTTCTGCATGTTGGTGGCCAGTTTCCCAGTGTTGATCCCTTTCCCCGTTTTTCCCTGCTCCTCAGCCATTTTACCGTTCTTTACTGCTCCGAATCCCCAATAAACAGCTATGCGATGTAAACTGGTGTGCGGAAAGAAAAGGACAGAAGCGGATGCGAGGGACTCCCCAGGACTCCGTGCTGCGTAAAAGCCCTCGATAACGGTGTGGGTAGCGCGTAATTGTAATCCCGATGACTGTTTCTTAAAGGTGCAACACGTGATCTAATCAACTCAGGTAGTTTAACAACATAGTCCCACGTGTAAAAACAAAGAAAAAAGTAACTTTTTGGCGCTGCAAGAAGCGAATTGATGCAGCAAAGATCCGAAAATCGTCCTTCTTGCTCGTCAGTCAATTGATGAGCCTTTGGCCCGTTATGGAGCGATTACATTTCCCCTCTGCTCGTCCATCCTCTTAAAGGCATAGTAGTCAACACTTATTAGCCGACTCGCCAACTGTTATGGATGCAACTGGTGTGTGGGAGTTGCTGCTGCGAATAGACTTCTACTTTATAATTTCATTGAATCATATGAAGTATTTTTAACAGTCTACCATCTATGATTTAAAACAGTTATATAATCTGAGAGAAAGTAGGCCAYCTGTAGGCTACATTTTGTTACATGTCATTGTGGCCACAAAATGTAATCGTTAACATATTTKTATTCTGCATCTTGGTTTGAATGKGATTCGCCGATGCAGTGTAGTTAAATTGAGATCATAGAAGCGTATTATCACGTGGAATTCTCTATCACCCTCGTACCGTATCATTGTCTACCAGTAGATGGCAGTAAGAGAAAGCTGTGCCAAGACTTAAGAAACAACCATCTTAAATGCTTTCTGAAGCCTTGATATAACTTTTATGGCTTCAGTCTTTAAAGTTGTTGCTTGGGTCCATATCTACAGCAAAGATAGTTACAATGTTGCGATTTCTRATAGGCAACAAAACCAGGAGCATTTCCATAATATTTAATTTCAAAAATAAATCTTTAAATATCTCATTATACATAATATTAAAATCATAAATATTTCAGACATCGCTTTAATAAAATACAGTAAATGTTGCCTTAAAATATCATACCTCTAGATATGTTCTATTCATGAAGCCTATACTTTCCTTCAGTTGCCAAGCTGCGACACCAGTTGTGTCGTGTTACGGACATCTTACTATGAAGCAATCAAAAAAGATTTAATAAAGAAAATGYTTTAGATTTTCTTCATAATGGTAGCTTGATTTCAATGACACACTTCTCAATGTTAAATAAAACAAACTCTCTCCCCTTTAGAAACTATGGTCTCACGCACAGACACGACAAGGTCCACCTGCCCCATCTGTGTGAAGAGGACACACCCATTTGTATTTTTTCCTCAGGGGTCACAATGATTTGTATATTATGGTGTGAGAGAACACATATTGTCTGTCTGTCCAGATTCATTCATGGCTCAATCTCCTCTCTCCAATGAAATAGGYGTGGTCAGTCGTCAAGCCCCACCCTTTTCCTAAGAGTCCGCCCTCTGCATCAGTGTGCTAGACTTGAGAACAAGGTAAGCCCCGCCCTTTTATAGTCAGGTCCCAATGGGGCATGAGTCCAGTGGGTGGTCTGTATATCTCCCAACCAAGCCAGTTACATTACTTCCTCTTCCCATCTAGAGTCTCACCTCCCTGGGTCAGCCAGTCCCCAGGGATGGAAGTGTCCAGAGCCAGCAGCAGACTACCTATCCAGTACAGTAACTGGGAGTACCAGTGAACCCCGGTGTCTCCAAAATGTCCGCCAGCGGAGCCAGTCCAACGGTGCAGCAGGCGGAGCGGGGCGAAGGCCCAGTGGGCGAGGTCATGCCCGTCCACCACCGCGTAGCACGATGCCACCATGCCGTTCACCGACAGCGTCCCATGGCGGGTGAGGGGCGCAAACACGCCCTTGTCCTCCTGCACACTCACCCGGGAGATGCGCGAGAGATGCCCAACGCCTTTTCTCCCCTCCTCCCCCTTTCCAACCCCCTCCCCAACACTGTGGTTAGCACACACTGTCCCGGCCGCGCGTCGCTGGCGTATACCGTCCTCATACTACCAGGAGTTGGCTCCGCCCCTTCAGAGCAGTTTCCCTTGGATACGAACAGCAGGTGGGCAGCGGTGAGTGACAGGCTAACCCCGCCTTCTGTCCCAATGGTGTAGAATTCCTTCCGGGTTGCGGGGTCGCGGTCCAGGAAGGTGAGGACCTCGCTGTAAACGAGCTCTCCGCTGCCGTCGCTCCCTGAAGAGGCGAGGACTCGCTCACCCGGCTGCAGGTCCTGGATCAACCTTTGACCCCCGTCCTCTAGGGTCACCCACGCCCCTCCCGGAAAACACCCACCTGATTTAGCGGCAACGGAGTGCTCTGAGAGAGAGAGAGAGAGAGAGAGAGAGAGAGAGAGAGAGAGAGAGAGAGATTGTGAAACAATGCATTCTGTGAGGTGGGTAGGTACACAGTAAGTCTACGCATAGCAAATATATTCCACCCTTTAAATAAATATTAGCGTCTTTATTTCTGTCTACTCCACAGAAAAGAACAAAAGCTGGCTGAAAGATTAAAGCATCTGTGTGTGTGTGTGTGTGTGTGTGTGCTTCCATCCCTCAGTTTGTGTGTGTGTAAGTCTGTGTTCATTTGTGTTTTAAGGTGCTGAACTTGATGTGGTACGTTGGGACTGTCTCAAGTCTATCTACACAAATATTTGGGCAAGGTAGGACCAAGGCCAGGTCCAGCCAAGTGATCGGAGAAACAGGAAGTGGAGGTTAATCATCTGTGGACCGAGACTCCGCCCACTGCACCAACATAACCTCAAACTCCACATCATCTCCAATGAATGGTGTAACATGCCATGTACTTGGTTGTTCAGGGGTGAAGTTTCCTCTAGGCACAGGTCTAGGATCAGCTTCCGTTCCCCCAATCATAAGCTCCATTCGTGGGGAAAATACAAAACTGACCCAAGATCAGCATCTAGGGGCACCTTCTTGGTAAATCATTCTTCTTCTTCTTTGTTCATCTTTCCAGTCCTGAATTTAGTAGGGGTCTGGTTGGGTAGCGCTCCCTTGTGAGCTCTTTGTATTGGTGTCAGTTTTTGGGTCCCCCACTCAGTTTTATTTTACCTTTATTTAACTAGGCAAGTCAGTTATGAACAAATACTTATTTTCAATGACGGCCTAGGAACAGCCTTGTTCAGGGGCAGAACCACAGATTTTTACCTTGTCAGCTCAGGGATTCGATCTTGCAACCTTTCGGTTACCAGTCCAACRCTCTAACAGCTAGGCTACCTATCGTCCCGCCCCTCAGTAAGTGTTAGAATGGAGTTTCAAGGAAGCCTTGGTATTATGATGTCACTTGTAGCAGCAGATGAGACTTCTTGGTCTACGAAGAGATGTCTTTCTTGAGTGGTTTTTCTTTTTCACAGTTTGAGGTTTCAGTTGAAAAAATAAAAAAAATGGCGCCCGGTGCCGTCTTCTGATCAAGTCAAGGACTGGTGACTCGCAACCCGATCTGGGTAGGAAAGACAGAAGGAACAGAGGAAAAATAAATAAAGAGAGGACAGAGGGAAAATAAATAAAGAGAGGACAGAGGGAAAAGATCATTTCAGGCACCACGTAGTACAAGAGAAGACCGTTTGATCTGTCTCTGCTCTGTTTTGCTCTATTCTGTGTTCTATACCGTTCCCCTGACAACCAAATCAGTCCTGAACAAGGGCCATCGCTTAGCTACACTACTAACGTCTGTGGCTTTATCAATGAGGCTACATTAATGGGAGGAAGAAGAAGCAGAAGAGAGACAAAGTAAACTGAAGCAACCCTGCGTACCAACATATTGCCACAGCATAGCATGCCAGTAACATAAGGGAATAATTTCTAGCAAAAGGGTTGTGAGTGAGTGACCACATAAAGTTGCAGTAGCTACCTCTTCCTTAATGGTGAGTCACTCTACTGATCTAAATGTAAGCTTTAAGCAACAATGGACAGGCCAGGTCATAGATGGGTCAAGAGACAGTTGCGGTGAAGAGGGTTAGAAGGGGTTAGGGAAGAAGCTGAGAAGTCAGTCAGTCACCCAAAGCAGCTGTATGTCCCTCTAGCTGTGACCCCCCMCCAAAAAAGCAGGCGTCCGTTTTGATTTGATCCATAGTGACGGTGGCCACTGTTGAAGGGCGTCTTCAAGTGGTTCAGTGTTATGTTTAGTAAGGAATGTAGAGGTGATGCTGTCCCTCCTCTGCTAAGTGTCCAATGTGTGTCCAGTTAAGGTGAAGGCAGTCAAAAACCCTCTCAAATCATTCACTGTGTATCAAATCATTCACTATCCATATTTTCACTAGTATCACGTACCGAGAAAGAGTGAGAGGTTGTTTCTCATTAGTGGCAGTTAGGTGAAACAGACGTCCATGCACAGTGAGTTACTGCTACATCCTCCTCTCTCCTTCCTCCGGTCTCTCTCTGATGCTTGTTCAATCTCCCTTTCGCTCTCCCCYTCAGCCCTCTTTCCCTCCCCTCCTTCCTGCCCCTCTCTCTCCGTCTCTCACCCGACTTCACGCTGCAGTGCACGTGGGCCTTGGACTCGTAGTAGACCCAGTCGAAGCCGGCCTCAACTGCCAGTCGAGCCAACATGGCGTACTTGTTGCGGTCGCGGTCAGAGGTSGTGATGTCGACCGCCCGTCCCTCGTAGTGGAGCGACTCCTCAGAATGGTGGCCGTCCTCGTCCCASCCCTCTGTGACCCGGAGGCGCACCCCCGGCCACAGGTTCATCACCGAGATGGCCAGAGAGTTCAGCTTGTCCTTGCAGCGCTGCCCGGGTAAAGGGTTAAGGGTCATGGGAGGGAGGAGAGGGAGGAGAGGGAGGGAGGGGAGGGAGGCAAGAGAGACAGGGGTGTTAGAGATGTGGGGTGATACTACATGCGTCAGTGTGTAATCCAAAGTGCATTTATGACAGTTCATGGACTTAAAATGGCTGAAGGATGTGTAATCATTCTATCTCAATGTAGTCCATAGCTCTTTCTCAATGGTCTTTCCTTGATTCCTCRTGTCTTCTTTTCTCACCTCCTGCTCAAAAGGCATTGGAGGAGAAGATCAAAAAGTCCAGACACAAGCATTCGAGGACAGCCAATTGAGAAAGAACCCTGGTCCTATAGCTATTCATCAGGCATCCACCCCATCCAACCAATGTAGAAGCCTGGGGCTGTTCAACAAACCAGCCACCCCCCCCCCCTGCATCTGGCCAGCAGACAATGCCCCCCTACAGTCTCATCAGCCTGGGTGTTTGCTCTCTGTGGCGAGAGAGGAGGCTGAGAGTCTAAGTTAGGGACCGGAGAAAGGGTGGAGAGGTAGGTGGGATAGGGTGGAGTGGTAGGTTGGGGTGAGGTATTGGGGTAGAGGGGTGGTGTGAAGTTAGAGGGTATTGGACAGGAGGATAGAGGGAGACGTGGGTATGAACAGCCCGCCAATGTAGCTCTCCCCAAACTTGGGTCTGGTGAGGGTGAGCAAATAGAGGGTGAGAGGTCCTATTGAGGACCCTGAGGGTGTTGGACGTTCCCTAGTCACACACACGCCAAGCACACACTCTAAGCACACACACACACACACACACACACACACACACACACACACACACACACACCGAAGTAAAAGGGAATCCGGTTCCGTCAATCTTGGCTGCTTCCCAACCCCTTTGGGCACGTCAGATACTTATGTTAAAGATGGCCGTTCTTGGAAAGCTCAGGTTTCACACCATGTGTACCAAGCCAAATGCAATAAATTCCTGGCTCGTGGGGTAGGCCGCCCTGGTGCAACTGGGTCTGGGACTCTTGATGGGGCCCGTCAAGGTCGGTGAAGGTAAGGAAAAAACACCTCCACTTCACTGATCCTCAACACAGGGGGCTCACAAGTGGTGAGATGTCTCAGCCCCTCCTGTACCCATGATGTGTGGCCAACCAGCCTCTAACCAATCCAGAGTTGCAGATGACACAACAGTAGTTGGCCTGATTACAGAACAATGAACGAGCATGCCTAATGGAGGAGGTGAGGGCCTGGCGGAGTGGTCCAGGAATAAACTCCTCCTTAATGTAACAAAGGATAGGAGCTGATCGTGGATTCAGGAAACAGCAGCAGGAGCTAGCCTCTATCCAATAGAAAGGCAAGCGCATGAGTAGAAAGCTTCAAGAAATCTCTTGCCGGCAAACACATCACTAACCGGAACGACGCTGGGCAATTGGCCCCAGGATTGCCAATTGTGCCCGACCGCGCCGGTTGCTGGCAGCTGGGACAGAGATCTTGGACTCGAACCAGAAACTCTAGTGGCACAGTAGCACTAAGCGATGCAGCACACTCTCAGTCAAAAGGTTGAAAAATTTCTCTTCTCTCAATGATAATTTAAAACAGATTAAAATGCAATTCAATCATGAACTGAATTGAGCTTAAAGGACAGTTCACCCAAATACTGTTGCAGTCATGAGATAAGGTAGAACAGCGAAGGTAAAAGAAACCAAAGCATGATTGCTGTATTACCCTGTCATAACGATGCGAGTAAGGAAAACTTTGTCACATTTTTGTAATTTGTGGTGAACTAATTCTTAAGATTGGTTAACTCTCTAGGGTAGTAGACAGTAGCGTCCAGCCTCTTCAACAGCAGTGAACTGAGGGGCCAATTCATCAAACAGCAGAAATCCATAATTACAAGAATTCTCAAATCATTATAATTTTACACTATTTTAAAATAACACTATTGTAAAATCATCCACAGTGGCAATTCAAAAAGGCTTTAACGACGAGCAAAACCAAACGATTAGTTTATGGTAGCGCACTATCACAGATATAACAAGCCTTTTTCAGCCAAAGACGAGGCAGTCACAAAAAGCAGAATAGAAGAATAAAATTAATACTACCTTTGATGATCTTCATCAGATGACACTCATAGGGACTCATGTTACCAATACAATGTATGTTTGGTTACATAAATTCATACATTTATAATCAAGAAAATTGAGTTTACATGGCTTACGTTAGAAGTTCAAAACATCCTTTGCTTTGCGAGAGCCACATAGTTCACAGGGAATATCATAAGAAACTTGCTAAGAAAATCAACTTTTTTGCATGGAATTCTAGATGCACTTCTCCTTAATGCAATATATGCTGTGTCGATTTCAAAAAAATCTTACGGACAAGCAAACCAGGCAATACTGAGTCGGCGTTCAGAGCCAATAGAGACCAGAATATATACGCCATATTGTGCGGTCAACATAATCAGAATATACAGTTAGTAATCATTCATTACCTTTGGATGATCTTCATCAGAATCACTCCCAGGAACCAGTTCCACAAATAAATGTTTGTTTTTCGATAATGTGCATCATTTGTTAGTCAAATCTCTTTGTTGTTGCTATGCGTTCAGTTACACTTTCCATACTCAGAGCGCCGGGCAAGTCCAGGATTGCGAAAGTGAGGATGAAATAGGTTCCAAAAGTTTATTACAGTCCGTAAATCATGACAAAGAAGTATAGAAATAATTTAGGATGTTTTTAAGATAATCTTCACTAATGTTCCAACGGGAATTCCTTTGTCAAAAAGCAAATGGAAGGGAGCTAACTCTCTTGAACGGGCTGGTCGCCACGTGGCTGCTGGCAAGACTCTGACTCATTCCCTCATTTGTCCCCACCTCACATAAAGCCAACAAGGTTCTAAAGACGTTGACATTAGTGAAGCCTTAGGAAGTGCACATTACAAATATCCACTGTCTGTCATAAACGAGTGAAAACGAACCAAACACCTCAGATTTCCACTTCTCTGGTTGGATTTTTTTCAAAGGTTTTTCTCTGCATAGTGAATTACGTTAATCCAGACATGATTCAAACGTTGTAAGAAAACTTCGAGGTTTTCTATCAAATATACTGATATATAATGCATATTCTAGCTTTATGGGCTTTGGTACAGGACGTTTACTCTGGGCAGCTTTTCAATCCGGAACGTGAAATAATGCCTAACCTCCAAGAAGTTAACAGTCGATTCGAATAAAGATGAAATTTGGAGAAGTCTTGAATTGTCGAATGTGAGTTTTGTACTTGGAATGATGGTAAATTATTTAAAGAGTGATTGAAAGTAGCTTTTTCAAGGCTATTTGTTACATAAGTCAGTGGGACTGATAATGAACAACATTGGAAGAACTGTGTTGATGTTCCAGAAAGCAAGAAGATCATTGACATATCTATAATGGAATGGAATTTAACTTGTCATACGCTTCCAGTTCGAATGACTACTCGCATAGGTATACAGGCCTGAGGTAAAAGCAGCTCGAAATCATATTTAGAAAAAAGACAGAAAAATGCCATGTTCATATTTCCGTTCAATCATAATTGCGATGCTATTATACTTAGCAGCATTTCGGAGGTCGAATGATGTCAAACCCACCCAGATGCCTAAGACAAAATTGTGCTATAAAATGGAGAAATTCAGATGTTTGCTACTACATCCCAAGGAATGGGTCTGCAAGATGATAGCAAGAGCACAGCGCAGATGCTCAAATGTAGGCTTAAGAAGATCTAGATGTCAGCTAAAGATTTACAGAAATCTCTGTTGACAAGTTACAATAAGTAAAAACAAAACAAGAATTGTGTTCATGAGAACGCATGGGCAACACATGAAGAAGCCACTGCTGTCCAAAAAAACATTGTTGCATGTATGAAAGTTGCAAATAGAGCGACCTGGATGTCCACAACGTACTAGGAAAATATTCGTGACAGATGAAACTAAGCTGGTGTTATGAAGGAAGCCACAACATGTGGGAGAAAAAAAGCACAGCCACCAACTCAAAGTCATCCAACTGTAGAACTATGGTGAAGGGAGAATCATGTTTGGGGCTGCTTTTGCTGCTTCAGGCCTGGACAGGTGCGTATCATCGACGGAAAAAATGAATTCCAATGTTTATCAGACATTATGCTGCAGAATGTAAGGCTTCTGTCCACGCAGTAGAAGCTCATAGAAGTTAGGTGATGCAACAGGCAACAACGCCAAAAGACCAGAAAAATACAAAGAAGGCTTGATGAAACAGAAAATACGCTTGGAGAGCCCAGTCAGTCCTTTCTCATCCGATATGAAGATGCTGTGGCAGGAACCTCAAGAGCCATCCAAGAGACACAACACCAAGAAGAATTGTGAAACTGAAACAGTTTTGTAAAGAGGATAGGTCAAAATTTCTATGCATTTGAGTTTTTTTATTCTGAAAAATCCCCCCCAAACAACTTAACCAGAAAACCCCGTTGTTTTGTTTTGAAAAAGGGGGTTTTTGCTGCCAAGGAGATCAACCCTGGTATTAAGATTCACTGTTCACAACTACTTTTTCAAATTGCACTGTGAATGTTTAACAGGTTGTGTATCAATAAAGACATGACATGTTAATTGTTGTGTTTTATTAGTTGACTTATATTGGACTCATCCAGGATACCGGGAGCACCCCCCACAGTAAATAAGTAGACTACATGCGCATGCGTAAAGTAAATACATAGCATCTAAATATCCATCTAAAATACAAGTCAACACAGATGAAAGAATACGAGACTTGTGGAATCAGCCATATTTCTGATTTTTAAAGTGTTTTGTACAGGGAAGACACAATATGTAAATCTATTAGCTAACACGTTAGCAAATAGAACGATTTTTTACTCCACAGTTTTTACTTCATAGTAGCTATCATTAATTGAATAAATAAAATAATTATAGGCCACTAACCAAGAAAAACTCATAGATGACAGTTGGAGTATACATATTTTATATGAGTATAGGATATGTTTTTTTAGAAAATTTGTGAATTTTTTTCAGTGTATAAATCACAGTGGTACATGCAGCTGACAATCTGAAATAGCGTTGGAAGCGCGAATAATACAGAGACTCGAACGTCATTACCAAAAATACTCACCTAAACAATTTCCTGAAAATACACAGCCTACAGGCGAATCAAAGCACAGGATCTCTGTGAACAGGCATATTAGATTTTCTAAGTTGTTTAATCAGGCGAAAACACGATATATCATGTTATAATTAGCATACACATGAGTAACATGACACTAAGCATTAAAATAGGAAGGGGCGAGTAAGTGAATCGCACAAAAAATATATAATTTTTCACTAACCTTTCAGAATTATCAGATGAGTCTGTACCATATTCATCACTCATTAGATTTGTTCGAAAATGCGTGCATATTGAGCATCACAATGTGGTTTATGCAATGTAATTGTCAAAACGATGGCATCAATATCGGTGCCGGGCGCATCTTGGAAGGCACCTATGTTAACGATATTTTCGATTAGATTGACAAAAAAATACAGGTTGGACAGCTGAATGAACTGATGAATTGGTTATAAAATGGCAACACTGCATGATTTAGATTTTTAAAATTTACAGTTACTAAGAATACAGTGAGTTACTCAGACTAGTGCCGCAAAAAATGTTGACACTGCGTTTACATTTTTACCACATAAATAGGAAGAAATCATAAATAACTCTTACTTTTCGACGAGCGTCCATTCGTCTGGCAAGCGTCGAAGAAGGGACATCTCACGCAACTTTAAAAACTCTGACAAACAGTAGAGACAGACCATTCCACTTTCATTGTTACGACATCAGGGAGAAGCGTGTCAGTTCATGTAACCATAGGCAATACAGAGTTTTAAACTGATGAGATCAGATAGCTATTATTTCATGAGCTTCGCTGTCCTGCATGAGTGCTGTAGCAGATCTGTTCACACCAGAACATAATCAACGGTTTTAGAACTAGAATTGTTTTCTATCCATAGTATAAGTAATAGCATATGTGACGACAAGAATTGAGTACGAGGCAATTTAATATTGGGAGAATTGTAACAAAAAAAAAAAAAATCTAACAAGCCTCCTCTGAAAAAGGGTTTAAGCAGACTGTGGTTTGTCATTTGGTTGTGACTTAGATGAAGATTAGATAAAATATTATGACATGTAAGCAATAAATAACAGGTAATGTCTAACAAAGGGTTCAAATACTTTTTTCCATGTTTGTGGAGGTTCCTTTACACGGTAAACAAAATAACCCATCAAAGTAACCATTAATAGATTTTCTTAATATGCATATGCGACAAGGGCGATAGATTAGCTGGTATTATTTGCTCCGTAATACTCCGATTTTAAGATCATCGTCTTGAGTTACTAGAAGGCAGAATTAACTGGACAAATTCACAAACGTCAACAGCCGACGTTTGAATATGGGCGGTGTCAGTAAAACATTGGAACAAGTGGTTGAATAAAGTTTATTCCAGAGCAACAGTTGCGTCACAACCTCGGATAACATTAAAATGCTAACAGCTAATGCTAGGAGCGTGTTAAATGGTCAAGAAGGAGCAAGTTTCTCAATTGTGTCTGGAAGTACACTACTGGTCAAAGTTTTATAACGACTACTCATTCAAGGGTTTTTTTTATTAACTTTTTCCTACTGTAGAATAATAGTGAAGACTCAAACATGAAAATAAGACATATGCAATCAATGTAGTAACAAAAAAGTGTTAGAACAAATCAGAATATATTTAATATTAAGGTTTTCAAATAAACCCTTGCCACTGATGAAAAGCTTTGCATCAACTAAATTGTAACGAAAGAGGGGACTGTTTTAATTGAAACGGCAAGGCACAGAATAAGCAGAATGTGCGACACTCTCCATCAAATCGTTTGTAGAAAATAGCATTTTATTAATAGTTCAAATTGATGTTCATAAATAATAAATAATATACTATGGGCACGGCTTCTGGAAGCAAATTGTTTGCTAAATGAACTAGTGTATCAACTAAGTGTAAGACGGGCCTATAATAAGGAATAGCTGGAGAGTGCTATTCTGTTCTACTGAATAGACTAATTTTATCATGATGAGAAGTACGAAAATGTATGCATTCACATACTGTAATGTTGCTCTGATAAGAGCGGTGCTAAATGATTTTTTATTTTAAATTGGAGGTGTCGGCATATTGACATGATTTATTAGCTTTTAAAATGTAGATGTTCAATAAGGGCATAATATTCATTAATGTTCCAAAACTTATTATTACATTAAGTCGTTTATGTAGACAGAATTCAAAAAGTATTCCAAAATCATGCAACTCAGGCCCCTAAGTGGTGTTGTGTAAGATTAATAACCAATATGTGTAATTGAGGTTCTGCTCGAATGGATCATTACTTCTGTTCATCACTTCATTTTGTCTTGCCGTTGTTGTCAGCCGACCCTTGTCTCTGGTGTCTATTGGTTGGTTAGCGGTCTCTCATTGTAATTAGGATAGCGGGATAGGAGAGTCCTGCTTTATGGGATTATTATTGCTCTTCCCCTAGATCTCTCACGTGACATTTTGAGCTCCTTAGCCTTTACACACATCAGGTTTCCAGTCTTGAGCACTCTCTGGATAAGATCAGACAATCTGTTAAAATTAATCTAGACGGTTTCGGTGCAAGAGGTTCGCCTGATGAATGGACTAGAGTAGTATTTGGTGATGGTTCATTGTGTTTTCTAAATAAATAAGAATGTATATGCTGAACAGGTTGAGATAAAAGAGACATTCATGATAATTGTCAATAAAGAAGTCGGAGGAGACATTCAGCAAAATGAGCGGTGAGTTTATATTATTATTGAACAAAAAGACTGAGGAAGGCAAAACTCAAAATCAATACTAGTCCCCTCAAGATAATTAAGCTTTAATTGAAATGGACCTATTCACCCCACAAAAACTGTATAATATATGATATTAGCAAGTACAGTTAATGGTACATAGTAG
>NW_019943579.1:22136-33168 GCF_002910315.2 Salvelinus sp. IW2-2015
CACCAACCTCGATAAACCATTTCTGTATGAACCTCTTTGTGCACATGGGCATTGTCATACTGAAACAGGAAAGGGCCTTCCCCAAACTGTTGCCACAAAGTTGGAAGCGCGTAATGGTCTAGAATGTCATTGTATGCTGTAGGGTTAAGATTTCCCTTCACTGGAACTAAGGGGCCTAGCCCGAACCATGAAAAACAGCTCCAGACCATTATTCCTCCTCCACCAAACATTACAGTTAGCGCTATGCATTCGGGCAGGTAGCACTGTTCCCGAGTCCAATGGCGGCGAGCTTCACACCCCTCCAGCAGACACTTGGCATTGCGCATGGTGATCTTAGGCTTGTGTGCGGCTGCTCGGCCGTGGAAACCCATTTCATGAAGCTCCCAACGAACAGTTCTGACGTTGCTTCCAGAGGCAGTTTAGAACCCGGTGGTGAGCGTTGCAAATGAGGACAGACGATTTTTACAGCCTACGCGCTTCAGCGGTCCTGTTCTGTGAGCTTGTGTGGCCTACCACTTCCGGGCTGAGCTGTTGTTACTCCTAGACATTCTCACTTCACAATAACAGCACTTACAGTTGACCGGGGCAGCTCTAGCAGGGCAGAAATTTGACAAACTGATTTGTTGGAAAGGTGGCATCCTRTGACGGTGCCACGTTGAAAGTCACTGAGCTCTTCAGGAAGGCCATTCTACTGCCAATGTTTGTCTATGGAGATTGCATAGCTGTGTGCTCGATTTCATACCTCCRTCAGCAACGGTTGTGGCTGAAATAGCCAAATCCACTAATTTGAAGGGGTGTCCACATACACTGTAACATCCATCTGAGACAATGTGCACTCTTACGTCAGGCATTTAAAACATTTAGTGTCTCCTCTGTAGAGCGACCGACACCTTACTCAGAATGGGATAAATTGATTAGAGGTCGACTGATTAATCGGGGCCGATTTCAAGTTTTCATAACAATCGGAAATCGGTATTTTTGGGCGCCGATTTGCCGTTTATTTTTTTACACCTTTATTTAATCTTTATTTAACTAGGCAAGTCAAGTTAAGAACACATTCTTGTTTTCAATGAGGGCCTAGGGGGCAGAACGACAGATTTTTAACCTTGTCAGCTCGGGGGATCCAATCTTGCATTGATTACATTGCACTCCACGAGGAGCCTGCCTGTTAGCGAATGCAGTAAGCTAAGGTAAGTTGCTAGCTAGCATTAAACTTATCTTATAAAAAACAATCAATCAATGACTGTCATTGCTCCAATGTGTACTTAACCATAAACATCAAYGCCTTTCTTAAATCTTAAAATCAATACACAAGTATATATTTTGAAACCTGCATATTTAGCTAAAAGAAATCCATAGAGACAATGATAACCAGTGGAAATTGTGTCATTCTCTTGCGTTCATTGCACGCAGAGTCAGTATATGCAACAGTTTGGGCTGCCCTGGCTCTTTTCAAATGATTTGCCAGAATCTTACGTAATTATGACAACATATAAGTGTGCAATGTACACGAATATTTAGACTGCTAGGATGCCAACCGTTAGATAAAATACGACGGAATAAACGTTTTTTTCGACGGTGATAGTTTCCGGATTAGTCAAAGGTATATGTTTAGAGAAAATAGTCGACGCATTATAATTCCTGTAATAACTTCGGCTGGAATTGAAAGGGGTTCCTTCGTTATTTACCGTTCATGTCTTCCAGAGAGAATGTCTTGATCTACTTCAAATAAGGTCTGTTTTCTGCAGGTTTAAACCCGCCTCGACGTTTTGATACACCGTGTAAACTCACTAGGATAATGTAACGTTTAGTCACACAAGATTTTCATAAACCCTCTACAAAAAATGTTATCTCGCTTATATTTAGCAATATTATCAGTACCTTCCTCATGGATACTCTACAGTATAAATATTGGCACGTGTATTTAAGCCACACGAAATACAGACCTATTAAGTGAATTAAAAATATCCTATGGTAATAAATGAAGGAACCTCTTTTCAGATTTTGCTAGGTTCATGGAATATGACTTCGCACTTTGGTTGTCAATTGTCTTTACCATGCCCATATTAAAATAGGATTCCTGCATATAGAAATTAAAGTTTTTGTTTTCAACATTCATCACAGGTAACTTAAACTCTATTTTTATTCAAACAGTTGAAGGAATTTGTCTCCTAAGCAGACTCTTCAGTATCATTGTCACTTCAAGAGCTGTGTGCGTGGTGTATTTATGTATTATATTAAGTTAATGTGTTCAGTCATTCAGCATTGTTGCAATTGCATTATTACAAAAATGTGTGTGGTATGATATATATATTAAATATTTAAAAAAAAATAAAAAATCATCAGGCTGATTATCGTATGGCCTTTTTTTGTCCTCCAATAATCGGTATCGGCATTAAAATCATAATCGGTCGACCTCTAAAATTGATATCACAAAACGTATAAATATGCATTCTGACTGAGCTATGACAGTGTTCTAACGGCGTTGWCTTTTSAAAACAAGCCAAGTCGTAGACCAATGATTGAACAGGACTTCATTAGCATTCCAAGCATTCTAYAACACCTTGAGTCAATATCTCATTCTCTCTCGAAAGAAATAAGAATTAATTGCCAACACACTGCCAACCATCCAATAAGGATAAGGCGTCTGGAGCATGCATCAACTAGCCCTGTGGTTGGACTAGACGCAGGCCTGGTACTAGAGCGTGGTACATTACTGCCGTTACAGGACAACTCTATTCTGCCCAGAAGTTGAAACGAGTAATTCATGATGTTCCAAAAATGCAGATCTGTTGCAAATGTGGTGAGAATACAGTCATTGATCCACATCTGTCACACTTTATTTATTTATTATTTAGACAATAAAAAAAATACACATCCATCAAACAATGAAACAGCCAAGGAAAAACATGTCTAATTATTTAATTTTAAAAAATGGTTTAAAAAAAATCTCCGTAGATGAGTACTTGAAAAACATGTCACATGAAGTAAGGTGGTAGTGCTCATAGACGGCGTCCCAAAAGACACCCCATTCCCTACATAGTGCASTACTTTTGACCGTGTCATTTGGGACGTAGACGCAGACAGTCTCCATAGTGTTCGGTGCCCTACAGGTTCTGAGGTCATCCAAAAAGCCCCTTAGCTTTCTTCTTCTTGGGTCGCGCGGCGGGCCGATCTGCGGCAGCAGCCATGGGAACTGTAGTCTGTGTGGACGGCAACAGACGTGTTAGAAACAAGGTAAGGATATTATGGTTACATTATAGCCTTCACTCTTCAGTCTGAAGGAGGGGGGTCTAGGCTGGGTTACCGTATAGCCCTTAGGCGGCGTTTACACAGGCAGCACAATTCTGATCTTTTGCCCAATTATTGGCAATACAGCTGATCAGATTGCTCAAAATACCAATAAGTGAAGGAGAAAGAAAAAAAAATCACAATTGGGCTGCCTGTGTAAACGCAGCCTTAGTGACATCTGCTGATGTAAAAGGGCTTATCAATAAATCGGATTGATTAATTCATTATTATTGGTAAATCAGAATCATTGCGGAGTTGACCAGACCTGTTCCTCATTAGATATCTYTGAGTCTGTGGTTCTGGCTCGGTCCCCCTGTCCAGTCTGCCTCTTCTCCCCCTGGTCCAGCCCATGGTTTACCTCCTCTCCTGTAGGGAACAAACAAACCACTCACACCTGTAGTGGCCATAATCAGACACTAAAACCCATTTTTCACACTATTGAGCCGAGCCRAACCGAGCTGAGCTGGCCTGGCCAAGGCAGCCTTCGTATGAGCTGCAACGTTGCAACACATTTATCAACGTTGCAACAAAGGTATCAAACCGCTTGAGACTCCAACTTTCCCACGCCAGTTRTTCTGCTAAAAGCAGCACTAGCAGGAGAAGTGAAGTGTTTGGGTGATTGATGTTGTTTAGCTAGATTACAGAAATGTCTGGGACAGAATATAGTACTTCATCCCTCCCCCTAGTGATCTCTTATAGAATGTGTGTGGTGTCTGTGTGAGAGAGAGAGTGTTGGTAGGACATGCGATCATACAGGTCTAAATCTGAGGCCTTGGGCCACAGAGGTGATGGCAAGATGGATGGGATTAGAAAGATCATACGACCAATGAGGAGAGGTCCAGACCTGGGGGCTGTGTGCCGCTGGCGGCGTGGTCAGGGTCACGGGCCTCTGTGGTGGATTCATCCTCTTCGGGGGCGTGTCTCTCAGAGATCTTACGTTTGCGAGCGTTGGTGTTGCCGTAGGACGTGACGGCTGAGCAGAGCTCCTGCAGCTCAGAGTCAAACCCCAGACTGCCCTGCCTCGCACATACCTGTGGCACAGTCTGAGGGAGAGTTAGAGAATGGGAGAGAGAGTGAGAGAGTGAGAATGGGAGAGAGAGAGAGAGAGAGAAAATTATGACAAATCCAACTAATGTCAAAACTGTTGGCTATCTTTCCATAAATATAAATTAATATTAATATTTTTCYGCACACTATATTTTGAGGGGATTAAATGAAAGAAAAATAAGAGTACAGGAA
Source organism: Salvelinus sp. IW2-2015 (assembly GCF_002910315.2). Taxonomy (NCBI): domain Eukaryota; kingdom Metazoa; phylum Chordata; class Actinopteri; order Salmoniformes; family Salmonidae; genus Salvelinus; species Salvelinus sp. IW2-2015. Next base: position 26,667 of record NW_019943579.1, read on the forward strand.
GCAGAGGGAAATGACCAGAAATAAACTGTGACCTGAGCAAACACTAAGCTATCAGAGAGAGAGAGAAAGTGTGAGGGAAAGAAACAGTATGAGGGAACGAGTGAGAGGTGTAGAGAGAAAACTACACTAAACGATTTAGAGAGAATAAATTAATGATATGGAAAGACAATGTCCTGCAGTGAGTGTGTCTGTCAATCAGCCTGCCTGTTGGCCTGCAGCCGTGGCCTGCTTTCCCCGGTCAGTCACATGGTAGAGGTCTGGAGGAGTGACTGAAGTCTTTCCCCGGTCAGTCACATGGTAGAGGTCTGGAGGAGTGACTGAATCTTTTTCCCCGGTCAGTCAACATGGTAGAGTTCTGGAGGAGTGACTGAAGTCTTTCCCGGTCAGTACAATGGTAGAGGTCTGGAGGAGTGACTGAAGTTTTCCCCGGTCAGTCACATGGTAGAGGTCTGGAGGAGTGACTGAAGTCTTTCCCCGGTCAGTCACATGGTAGAGGTCTGGAGGAGTGACTGAAGTCTTTCCCCGGTCAGTCACATGGTAGAGGTCTGGAGGAGTGACTGAAGTCTTTCCCGGTCAATCAAATGGTAGAGGTCTGGAGGATGGACTGAAGTCTTTCCCCGGTCAATCACATGGTAGAGGTCGGAGGAGTGACTGAAGTCTTTCCCTGGTCAGTCAATGGTAGATGTCTGGAGGAGTGACTGAAGGCTGAAGGCTGATAAGGGTCTAATGAAAGCAGTTTTTCTAGCAGCTCTGGCACAAGGTAGAGACTAGCAAACAGGAACAACACTACAGGAGCAGGAAAAGGAACCCACTACAGGAGAAATGAACAGGAAACACTACAGGAGACATGAACAGGAACAACACTACAGGAGACATGAAACAGGAACAACACTACAGGAGACATGAAACAGGAAACCATACAGGAACATGAAAGGAACAACTACAGGAGACAGGAAACAGGAAACCACTACAGGAGACATGAAACAGGAACAACACTACAGGAGAAGACAGGAAACCTACAGGAGACATGAAACAACACTACAGGAGACAGGAAACAGGAAACCCACTACAGGAGACATGAACAGGAACAACACTACAGGAGACAGGAAACAGGAAACCACTACAGGAGAGAGACTAGAAACAGGCAACCTACAAGGAGACAGGAACAACACTACAGGAGACAGGAAACAGGAACAACACTACAGGAGACAGGAAACAGGAACAACACTACAGGAGACAGGAAACTTCAGTAGGTCTATATAGGCTGCTGCAACACCGTACTGCACTGTTGTGTGTGTGTACACAACCAACTTCAAGTCAAGACAGATAACATACTAAACTCATACAGCACGTACACACTATTCATTCTACTCTTTCACTCGTTTTTTTCAGTCAAACGGAGAGGACAAACTCTGAATTAGCTGTTCAAATATTGACCGGGAGAAATTGGTGGTCTCGCACTGCTGTCAGTGAGAGGGGCTCCTAAACATACTTGGTCAGGTTTAGAGGTCTGCATTGATTTATTTTAGTTTTTTGTTTGTTTAAATATCGTAAAAATAAATGTATGCTCTGGTCAGGCTTTAGTTCCCCTTTGGGCACAGAGCAACCAATGTGTGGAGGACCAGCGGCTCCATAGAAAAGGAGCAAAGCCACCCTTCTCTTCTCCGCTCTCCTCCTCACTCTCTCCATCATCTCATTTTCTGTTCCGCACCTTCGTTTTCCCCTTCATCTTTCTTTCCACGCAATCTTGCTATCATTCAACCTCCGGTTTTCATCCATTTTATCATTCATGCTGTCTTTTCTCCCACGCTTCTATCAACGTTCTCCCTTTGCCCTGTTCCACACAAACCACTGCATTTCAGTCTAAATAAGTGTTTACTGCATTCAATTCATGTGACTACAGTGCCTTGTGAAATGTGGAAACTTGCTGTTTTCCCATTTTGTTCCAACCTTCTCCTGTAGGACACATTGGGAAACATTTGGCATGCACACCTCTTCTGGCAAATTTGCTAATTTTCTGTCAAGTTCTTTGAGGATCATTGATGGACAGTAATAGTAAAAAAAAAGGTAAAATCCTTAATGGTGAAACTGCTATGTCTGTTTGTGATGTTTCAACAACAAACAAGTTACTGCAAAGAACAAACACCTATTTTTTTTTATTTATCAGACATCATTGCTCACAATATGCACAGCAATATCTTTACCATGCTGCGCTACGTCGCCTCAGCTCGGCAACCAAACCAATAATGGTGGAGGGGCGGCCAGCGGTGCCGTTTCCCCTTACAACGGATTACATCCAAGTCAGAGCTGTAACTAGGCCACTTGGGACCWTCCCTTCAAACCGTCAAGTGTAAAGCATTCTCAAAAGTATGTCCAATGTATTGGGCCTGCGTCTCAGAGTAGRAGTGTTGTTCTAGGATCAGTTTAGCCTTTTAAAGCATAATGAATAAGGGAATGGACCTGATCCTAGATCAGCCCTCCTGGACGATAAACAACTCTTAAAACCATAAAAAGGGAAAGAATGGCATAAAGAGTTAACAAAACAAAGGTCAGTTTAAATAGACTACCGTGGTTCAACCACCTCTCTACCTCACAGTTAATAATATTCATCTGGAACTTTCCTGTGGCCTCCACCAGACTGAGTGGCCTGCCGCTGTCATAACAGACCAAAGTCCTGCAGTACGGAGACAGGGGAGGAGCTACTGCTTTGGTGAGCTCACCTGTGTTAGGGATTTGGTTGAGGTTAGGGTCAGTTTACCCTCATCGGACTGTCAATGGGATGCACGCCAGTCAAGTTCCTTTAGTTGCGCCCTCACAAATCTGACCCCTGCCCTCTGCAGGGTTGTTAGACTGCTGGCCATCCATACTGGCACCTTAGCCAATCACTGCCCCGCGGCCTGACCAAAGAAAAACAGGGAAGGTGAAAGAAGGGGAGGACAAGTAGAAGGAAGGTGAGGGATGTTGACATTTCCCTCTATTACTAGTGGGTAAACAGCTCTGGGTTTAGCCGGTGTTGTTTTCTGAGTGGTTAGAGCGTTGGGCCAGTAACGTAAAGGTTGCTGGATCGAATCCTAGAGCTGACAAGTTAAAAATCTGTCATTCTGCCCCTGAGCAAGGCAATTAACCCACTGTTCCCCGGGCGCCGAAGTCGTGGATGTCGATTTAAGGCAGCCCCCCGCACCTCTGTTTCAGAGGGGTTGGGTTAAATGCGGAAGCCGCATTTCAGTTGAAGGCATTCAGTTGTATAACTGACTAAGTATCCCTCTTTCCCTGTTTCTACTTCTCTACCTCACCAGTGTCTGTTTTTAGGGACAAGGCATGGTATTGATAAGCGGTGCCTGGTTTCCTCCAGACATGACGCTTGGCATTCAGGCCAAAGGGTTCAATCTTGGTTTCATCAGACCAGAGAATCTTAGTCTGGTAGAACAGGGCAACAGGAGCTAGGGGTCAGTGGTACTGACTAGGGGTTAGTGGTTACTGACTAGGGTTTGTTACTGACTAGGGTGCGGCTAGGGGTAGTGGTTACTGACTAGGGTGTCGGGGCTAGGGGTCAGTGGTTACTGACTAGGGGTCAGTGTTACTGACTAGGGTGTCGGGGCCAGGGTTAGTGGTTACTGATAGGGTGTCGGGGCTAGGGTCAGTGGTTACTGACTAGGGTGTCGGGGCTAGTGGTTACGGACTAGGGGTTAGTGGTTACTGACTAGGGGTTAGTGGTTACTGACTAGGGTGTCGGGGTAGGGTCAGTGGTTACTGCTAGGGTGTCGGGCTAGTGGTTACTGACTAGGGTGTCGGGCTAGGGGTCAGTGGTACTGACTAGGTGTCGGGGGCTAGTGGTTACTGACTAGGGTGTCGGGGCTAGGGGCTAGTGGTTACTGAACTAGGGGTGTCGGGGTAGGGTCAGTGGTTACTGACTAGGGTGTCGGGGTTAGTGGTTACTGATAGGGTGTCGTGGCTAGGGTCAGTGGTTACTGACTAGGGTGGTCGGGGCTAGGGGTCAGTGGTTTATTGACTAGGGGGTCAAGTGGTACTGACTAGGGGTCAGTGGTTACTGACTAGGGTGTCGGGGCTAGTGGTTACTGACTAGGGTGTCGGGCTAGTGGTTACTGATAGGGGTTAGTGGTTACTGACTAGGGGTTAGTGGTTACTGACTAGGGTGTCGGGCTAGGTGTTAGTGGTTATGACTAGGGTGTCGGGCTAGGTGTTAGTGGTTACTGACAGGGTGTCGGGCTAGGGGTCAGTGGTTACTAACTAGGGGTCAGTGTTACTGACTAAGTGTAGGGTTAGTGGTTACTGACTAGGGTGTCGGGCTAGGGGTTAGTGGTTACTGGACTAGGGTGTCGGGCTAGGGTTAGTGGTTACTGACTAGGGTGTCGGGCTAGGGGTCAGTGTTCTGGCTAGGGGTCAGGTGGTTACTAACTACGGTGTAGGGGTTAGTGGTTACTGACTAGGGTGTCGGGGCTAGGGGTCAGAGGTTACTGACTAGGGTGTCGGGCCAGTGGTTACTGACTAGGGGTTATTGGTTACTGACTAGGGTGTCGGGGCTAGGGTCAGTGGTTACTGGCTAGGGGTCAGTGGTTACGGGCTAGGGGTCAGTGGTTACTGGCTAGGGGTCGGTGGTTACTGGCTAGGGGTCAGTGGTTACTGGCTAGGGTCAGTGGTTACTGTCAGTGGTTACTCACTAGGGGTCAGTGGTTATTGACTAGGGTCAGTGGGTACTAGGGTCAGTGTACTGACTGGGTGTCGGGGTCTAGGTGTTACTGACTAGGGGTTTGACTCATAGGGTCAGTGGTTATTGACTAGGGTCAGTGGTTACTGACTAGGGGTCAGTGGTTACTGACAGTGGTTCCTACTAGGTGGTCAGTGGTTATTGATAGGGGTCAGTGGTTACTGGACTAGGGGTTAGTGGTTACTGACTAGGGTGTCGGGGCAGGGTCAGTGGTTACTGACTAAGGTTTAGGGGTCAGTTGGTTACTGGCTAGGGTCAGTGGTTACTGACTGAGGGTGTCAGTGGTTACTGTCAGTGGTTACTCACTAGGGGTCAGGGGTAGCAGGGGTCAGTGGTTTACTAACTAGGGGTCAGTGGTTACTGACTAAGGGTGTAGGGGTTAGTGGTTACTGACTAGGTGCGGGGCTAGGAGGTTAGCTGGTTACTGATAGACTAGGGTGTCGGGCTAGGTGTTAGTGGTTACTGACTAGGGTGTCGGGGAGGGTCAGTGGTTATGGTAGGGGTTTCAGTGGTTACTGGCTAGGGGTCTGGTACTAACTACGGTGTAGGGGGTTAGTGGTTACTGACTAGGGGTCGGGCTAGGGGTCAGAGGTTAAACGACTAGGGGTGTCGGGGCCAGTGGTTACTGAACCCTAGGGGTTAGTGGTTACTGACTAGGGTGTCGGGGCTAAGGGTCAGTGGTTACGTGGCTAGGGGTCAGTGGTTACTGGCTAGGGTCAGTGGTCTGGCTAGGGTCCGGTGGTTACTGGCTAGGGGTCCAGATGTTACTGGCTATGGGTCAGTGGTTACTGTCAGTGGTTACTCACTAGGGTCATAGTGGTTATTGACTAGGAGTGTCAAGGGTTCACTGACCTAGGGGTCCAGTGGTTACTGACTAGGGTAGTCGGGGTCAGTGGTTACTGACTAGGGTATTACCTCACTAGGGGGTCAGTGGTTATTGACTAGGGGTCAGTGGTTACTGACTAGGGGTCAGTGGTTACTGACAGTGGATCAAGGGCTAGGGGTATGTGGGCAGTGGTACTGACTAGGGGTAGTGGTACGGACTAGGGTGTCGGGCTAGGGTCAGTGGTACTGACTAAGGTGTAGGGTCAGTGGTTACTGGCTAGGGGTCAGTGTTACTGACTGGGGTCAGTGGTTACTGTCAGTGGTTACTCACTAGGGGTCAGGCTGGTTATTGACTAGGGTCAGTGGTTACTGACTAGGGTGTAGGGGTTAAGGTGACTAGGGTGTAGGGGCTACTGACTAAGAGTGGTAGGCTAGTGGTTACTGACTAGGGTATAGGACTAGTGGTTACTGACTAGGGTTGTACGGACGGGTGTAGGGGTCAGTGGTTACTGACTTGGGGTTAGTGGTTACTGACTAGGTGTCGGGGTCAGTAGTTACTGACTAGGTGTTGGGTTCAGTGGTTACTGACTAGGGTGTTGGGGTGGGGTCAGTGGTTAACTGACTAGGGGTTGTATGGGGTTTAGTGTTAACTGACTAGGGTGTAGGGGCTACTGACTAGGGTGTGGGGCTAGTTGGTTACTTTAGGATCCAGCATCAGTGTTTTTACTATAGATCAGGTGAGGACCCATGCAGTCTGTACCAGGGTTCCATTAAGGTTGGTCAGCACCAATCCCCACTACTCAACCACCGGCCTAGAGGCTGTGTTCTATTTCAAGAAAACAACACCGGCCTAGAGCTGTGTCTATTTCAGAAAACAACACCGCCTAGAGACTGTTTCTATTTCAGGAAAAACAACACCGCCTAGAGGCCTGTGGGTTCTATTTTCAGAAA
>NW_019943579.1:33716-59222 GCF_002910315.2 Salvelinus sp. IW2-2015
CCTCACTATGTGTCGTTTAGGGACAGCATGGGGTTATGTGTGTTTACCCTTCTACCTCACTATGTGTCTGTTTCTAGGGACAGCATGGGTTGATGTGTGTTTCTACCCTTCTACTCACTATGTGTCTGTTTCTAGGACAGCATGGGTTGATGTGTGTTTCTACCCTTCTCCTCACATGTCTGTTTCTAGGGACAGCATGGGTTGATGTGTGTTTCTACCTTCTACCTCACTATGTGTCTGTTTCTAGGACAGCATGGGTTGATGTGTGTTTCTACCCTTCTACCTCACTAGGTGTCTGTTTTAGGACAGCATGGGGTTGATGTGTGTTTCTACCCTTCTCCTCACTATGTGTCTGTTCTAGGACAGCATGGGTTGATGTGTGTTTCTACCCTTCTACCTCACTATGTGTCTGTTTTTAGGACAGCATGGTGGTGATGTGTGTTCTACCCTTCTACCTCACTATGTGTCTTTTCTTTTAGGGACAGCATGGGGTTGATGTGTGTTCTACCCCTCTACCTCAACTATGGGTCTGTTTCTAGGGACAGCATGGGTTGATGTGTGTTTCTACCTTCTACCCACTATGTGTCTGTTTCTAGGACAGCATGGGTATGTGTGTTTCTACCCTTCTACCTCACTATGTGTCTGTTTCTAGGACAGCATGGGTTGATGTGTGTTTCTACCCTTCTACCTCACTATGTGTTCTTTTCTAGGACAGCATGGGGTTGATGTGTGTTTCTACCCTTCTACCTCACTATGTGTCTGTTTCTAGGACAGCATGGGTTGATGTGTGTTTCTACCCTTCTCCTCACTATGGTCTGTTTTAGGGACAAGCATGGTGTTGATGTGTGTTAGAGCGTTGGGCCAGTAACCGTAAAGGTTGCTGGATCGAATCCTAGAGCTGACAAGTAAAAATCTGTCATTCTGCCCCTGAGCAAGGCACTTTTCCCCGGGCGCCGAAGTCGTGGATGTCGATTTAAGGCAGCCCCCCGCACCTCTGTTTCAGAGGGTTGGGTAAATGCGGAAGCCGCATTTCAGTTGAAGGCATTCAGTTGTATAACTGACTAAGTATCCCTCTTTCCCTGTTTCTACTTCTCTACCTCACCAGTTGTCTGTTTTAGGGACAAGGCATGGTATGATAAGCGGTGCCTGGTTCCTCCAGACATGACGCTTGGCATTCAGGCCAAAGGTTCAATCTTGTTTCATCAGACCAGAGAATCTTAGTCTGGTAGAACAGGCAACAGGAGCTAGGGGTCAGTGGTTACTGACTAGGGGTAGTGGTTAACTGACTAGTGTCGGGCTAGGGTTAGGTTACTACTAGGGGTCAGTGGTCTACTAGGGTCAGTGGTTACTGACGGTAGGGGTTAGTGGTTACTGACTAGGGTGTCGGGCTAGGGTATGTTTCTAACTAGGTCAGTGGTTACTACTAGGGGTCAGCTGGTGACTGACTAGGTGTAGTGTAGTGGTTACTGACTAGGTGTAGTGGTTACTGACTAGGGTGTCGGGCTAGGGTGTCGGTTACTGACTATGGTGTCGGGCTAGTGCTGTTACTGACTAGGGTGTCGCGGAGGCGTCAGTGGTTACTGACTAGGGTCGGGGTAGGGTTACTGGTGCAGTGGTTACTTGGCTAGGTCAGTGGTTACTGACTAGGGTCGGCTAAGGTCAGGTTCTGCTAGGGGTCCAGTGGTACTGGCTAGGGTCAGTGGTTACTGACTAGGGTCAGTGGTTACTGACTAGGGTGTCGGGCTAAGGGTCAGTGGTTTACTGGCTAGGGGTTCTGGTACTGACTAGGGTAGTGGTTACTGACTGGGTCAGTTGACTGCTAGGGTCAGTGTGACTGGCTAGGTGTCTAGTTGGTTACGACTAGGGTGTCGGCTAGGTCAGTGGTGTTACGACTAGGGGTCAGTGGTTACTGACTAGGGTCAGTGGTTACTAACTAGGGTGCAGTCGGCTAGGGGTCAGTGGTTACTGACTAGGGGTCTAGTGGTTACTGACTAGGTGTCGGGCTAGTCAGTGTTACTGCTAGGGTCAGTGTTACTGCTAGGGGTCAGTGTTACTGGCTAGGGTCATGGTCTGCTAGGGTCAGTGGTTACTGACTAGGGTGTCGGGCTAGGGTCCAGGTTACTGACTAGGGTAGTGGTTACTGACATAGGGTGTCGGGGCTTAAGGGTCAGTGGTTACTGGCTAGGGGTCAGTGGTTACTGGCTAGGGGTCAGTGGTGTACTACTAGGCGTAGGTTACTGCTAGGGTGTCGGCTAGGGTCAGTGGTACTGACTAGGGTGTCGGGGTTATGTTACTGACTTAGGTGTTAGGGCTACTGACTAGGGTGTAGGGCTAGTGGTTACTAACTAGCGTAGGCTAGTGTACTGACTAGGGTTAGTGGCTACGACTAGTGGTATACTGACTAGGTGTGGCTAGTGGTTACTGACTAGGGTGTCGGACTAGGGTAGCGGTCAGTGTACTGACTGGGGTTAGGGTTATAGGTGTGGGCTAGTCAGTGGTTAAACTGAACTAGGGTTATGTAGTGGCTACTGACTAGGTTAGGGTGGTTGGCTAGTGCGTACTTTAGGATCCAGCATCAGTGTTTTTACTATAGATCAGAGTGAGGAACCCATCAGTCTGCTACCAGGGTTCCATTAAGTTGGTCAGACCAATCCCCATATCCCAGCTGAATTGTCTATCAAAACACACCGGCCTAGAGGCTGTGTTCTATTCAAAAAACAACACCGGCCTAGATGCTGTCTTCTATTCAGAAAACAAACACCGGCCTTAGAGACTTGTTCCTATTTTCAGGAAAACAACACCGCCTAGAAGCTGTTTCTATTCAGAAAACAACACCAGGCCTTAGAGCACTGTGTTCTATTTCAAGAAAACAACACCGGCCTAAGCTGTGTTCTATTTCGAAAACAACACCGCTAGAGGACGTTGTTCTATTTCAAGAAAAACACACCGGCCAGAGGCTGTGTTCTATCGAGAAAACAACACCCGGCCTAGAGGGGTTCTATTTCAGAAAAACAACAACACCAGACTAGAGCACTGTCGTTCTATTTCAGAAAACAAACACCGGCCTAGAGAGTGTGCTTCTATTTATTGTCTATACAAGAAACATACTTCTTTTAAAAATTTTATTATTAAAAAAAAAATTCAATGATATAAAAAATAAATACTTCAGAAAACAACACCGCCTAGATGGCTCGTGTTCATATTTCAGAAAACAACACCGCCCTAGAGCACCCTTGTGTCTATTTCAAAAACAACACCGGCTAGAAGGCGTGTCTATTTCAGAAAACAACACGCAACAGCAAGTGTCTTGCGGAGCCTAGCCAGGCTGGTCTATTTACAGAAAACAACAGCGCGGCCTAGAGGCTGTGTTCTATATCAGAAAACAACACCGCCTAGAGACGTGTTCCTAAATTTCAGAAACAACACCGCACTAGAGACTGTGTTCTATTTCAGATACAACAAACACCAGCCTAGAACTGTCACCACACATCAACCCCATGCTGTCCCTAGAAACAGACACATAGTGAGGTAGAAGGGTAGAAACACACATCAACCCCATGCTGTCCCTAGAAACAGACATGGTGAGGCAGAAGGGTAGAAATGTAGAAAGCCATCACCGACAGCTGTCCAAGATTCTACATGGCGAATAAGGAAAGACAACCTCTGATCACAGGCTATTACAGGCAACAATGAAGAACACATCGAACTGACTATCCAAGTTCCCTCCCCTCAGAGCCTCTCCAATGGTTTAGATGAGGAGGCAGAGGATGCAAGGGATCGAGGAAAGATGAATTGAGAAAGATCCTTCCTCATGTCTCCTTTTCTCCTTCTTCCATCCCTCCTCCACTTGCACACAGTTTCCACAGGGCTCTCCCCTGCCTCTGGGCCTGTAATTAGGGCCATTGTGGCCTGGCYAGCTCCCTCTCACTGCCCCTTCAGCTGGCGGGTCTGGTTCTGGACGGCCCAGTGTGGCGTCCCACAAGACATCAGGATGGGCTGCCGGCCCAGCGCTACACAGATCCCAGCAACCCTCAGACACGTGATGTAAACACTGGCTGCAGTCCAAACTCAAAGTAGACAACCCTCGGCCCTAACCCCTCAGTCCTTGAATGACGTTTTACATCGTCACATCCCAGTGAACCYTAAATGTCCCTTGCCCAAGCGAGGGAGAGTGACGACCGGAGAGGCAACGTCCTAGGTGGAAATCTTTAAGTGGATTTAAAAAATAACCAACCTAAAGCTATTAATGTACCTAGCAAGCTAACGTAGCTCACTAGCACTCCTGTCAGGTAGCTAGCTAAAGTCCCCCATAGCTGGCAAGCTAGTTTTATAGTATGGCCATTTATTCCAATAAAATTCAGAATTCCCCAAAATATGTTTATGAAGCTAGCTACGTTTAATGGGCTCCTCACTACGAGACTAAGCCAATTTGTCAACACTAAAATCAATGTCATCCACAGTATATTTTTCACCAAGCTAGCATCGTAAGTTTGTCTGACACGTTGATTAAATTTGACACTTCGCGGCCACCAGAATTTGACACATGACGACAGTTTGCATTGAATTGTGGGTCATATCAACCTCAAAGGTGATCAAAGTTCTTCACTCACTCTCTCGAGCTAAATCGAGGGCTGAGGGGGCAACGTTAGTGAACTGGACCTCCACTTAAGATGGCAATCAAACTGCATCCGGTTTTGACGGGGATTCCCCCGAGGGAAAGTGGCTGGTATGAGGGCTGAGAGGGTAAAAATAACGTGTTTGGACTGCAGCCACTCGCTCTGTCCTTTCTCTATTAGGGAAGAGAAGAGGAAAGAAGGATATTATAAAGATCTTCTCTCATCTCTCTAATTCTTTATTTCTCTCCTTCCCTCTCTGTTGATCTCTCCTTCTCTGGTCCTGGCCTACCAGTGGGCCTCCAGTCCAGGATGGTTATTAGGGACTTCACATACTTATCAGTTAGGAATGATTATGGAGGCCTAGCCCAGAGCCTAGGGCTCCATTACCACCAGATGCCTGGGCAGAGGCCTGGGCAGAGGCCTCCCCCCTGGGGACACAAGCCCCCCTCCCCACCCCCCTAGTGAGRGAGGAGTGGGCATGAAGTTCCATGAAGAGTATGTCCAGCACATAAACCAGTCTCCGCTTTATCACCTGCTGTCAATAAAACATCAGTGAACAAGCAGGATCCACTGACAGACAGCAGCCAGTCACTTCAAGTGTGTTTGTTTCAGTCATTACATCGCCCAATCAAATGACAGAGACGGACACCTTTGAACCCAACCTGGTACCAAAGAAAGTCAGCACTCAGCTGTGGGATACTGGTCCAGCTGTGAGCGCCTGGGGGCAGTGGGGTCTCCCGAGCACAAGGTGCGATTCAACCCATAGGGTTGCCAGGTATCACGTGAGTTATTAACCACAGGGTTGCCAGGTATCCCGTGCGTAATTAACCACAGGGTTGCCAGGTATCCAGTGCATTATTAACCGCAGGGTTGCCAGGTATCCCGTGCATTATTAACCGCAGGGTTGCCAGGTATCCCGTGCATAATTAACCGCAGGGTTGCCAGGTATCCCGTGCATTACTAACCGCAGGGTTGCCAGGTATCCCGTGCGTAATTAACCACAGGGTTGCCAGGTATCTCGTGCATTATTATTATTTTTTATTTAATTTTAAATTTTCTCCCCTTTTCTCCCCAATTTTTCGTGGTATCCAATCGCTAGTAATTACATCTTGGTCTCATCGCTACAACTCCCGTACGGGCTCGGGAAAGACGAAGGTCGAAAGCCATGCGTCCTCCGAAGCACAACCCAACCAAGCCGCACTGCTTCTTAACACAGCGCGCCTCCAACCCGGAAGCCAGCCGCACCAATGTGTCGGAGGAAACACCGTGCACCCGCCCCCCTCGGTTAGCGCACACTGCGCCCGGCCCGCCACAGAGTCGCTGGAGCGCGATGAGACAAGGATATCCCTACCGGCGAAACCCTCCCTAACCCGGACACCGCTATGCCAATTGTGCGTCGGCCCCACGGACTCTCTGGTCGCGGCCGGCTGCGGACAGAGCCTGGGCGCGAACCCAGAACTCTGGTGGCGCAGCTAGCACTGCAATGCAGTGCCCTAGACCACTGCGCCACCCGGGAGGCCTATCCCGTGCATTATTAACGCGAGGGTTTCCAGAGAGTGGAGGTGAAATTACTTTTCCCCAGGAGTTCATGCATTGGCCAAAGGAATATGAGTCACCGATACCCTCTAATAGTTCTAGACAGTATTGTAGCAGTGAACGCCAGCTATTGCATCATCCCTAGCAAGGGTTGAACCTGGGTCACCATGACCCCGAAGGCAAACGCACTAGCCACAAACCCGAGAAACTCACTTGGGGTAAATCGTATATCGGGGTTCATCAGGGCTAAGTTTGTAGGTATGTTATACCTACGTAACAAACTGAAGCATACAAATATACCTCAAAAAAACTACAAAACCCCCTTCCCTTAAAAATAAACCCCTAAAACTACAAAACCCACATAATCCCCTCAAAAATGTGCTTCTAAAAACTACCAAACCCAGCTCATACTTTAACAACACCCCTCTAAAAACTACAAAACCCAGTCCATCACCTCATGCCGCTCCACCAAACTAACAGGGTAATCTAACCCAGGCTGTGCCAGTGAGCCACAGGAGCTGGTCCAACTGACTGTGTCTGGTAGAACAGGACAACAGGAGCTGGTCCAACTGACTGTGTCTGGTAGAACAGGACAACAGGAGCCGGTCCAACTGACTGTCTAGTATAACAGGGCAACAGGACGCAGGCAGCACCGGTCCAACTGACTGTCTAGGTAGAACAGGGCAACAGGAGCCGGTCCAACTGACTGTCTGGTAGAACAGGGCAACAGGAGCCGGTCCAACTGACTGTGTCTGGTAGAACAGGGCAACAGGAGCCGGTCCAACTGACTGTCTCTGGTAGAACAAGGGCAACAGGAGCCGGTCCAACTGACTGAGTCTGGTAGACAGGGCAACAGGAGCCGGTCCAACTGACTGAGTCTGGTAGAACAGGGCAACAGGAGCCGGTCCAACTGACTGATCTGGTAGAACAGGGCAACAGGAGCCGTCCAACTGACTGTCTGGTAGAACAGGGCAACAGGAGCCGGTCCAACTGACTGTCTGGTAGAACAGGGCAACAGGAGCCGGTCCAACTGACTGAGTCTGGTAGAACAGGGCAACAGGAGCCGGTCCAACTGACTGGTCTGGTGAACAGGGCAACAGGAGCCGGTCCAACTGACTGTGTCGTGGTAGAACAGGCAACAGGAGCCGGTCCAACTGACTGTCTGGTAGAACAGGGCAACAGGAGCCGGTCAACTGACTGTGTCTGGTAGAACGGGCAACAGGAGCCGGTCCAACTGACTGTTCTGGTAGAACAGGGCAACAGGAGCCGGTCCAACTGACTGTCTGGTAGAACAGGCAACAGGAGCCGGTCCAACTGACTGAGTCTGGTAGAACAGGGCAACAGGAGCCGGTCCAACTGACTGTGTCTGGTAGAACAGGGCAACAGGAGCCGGTCCAACTGACTGTCTGGTAGAACAGGGCAACAGGAGCCGGTCCAACTGACTGTCTGGTAGAACAGGGCAACAGGAGCCGGTCCAGCTGACTGTGTCTGGTAGAACAGGGCAACAGGAGCCGGTCCAACTGACTGTCTGGTAGAACAGGGCAACAGGAGCCGGTCCAACTGACTGAGTCTGGTAGAACAGGGCAACAGGAGCCGGTCCAACTGACTTGTCTGGTAGAACAGGGCAACAGGAGCCGGTCCAACTGACTGTCTGGTAGAACAGGGCAACAGGAGCCGGTCCAACTGACTGTGTCTGGTAGAACAGGGCAACAGGAGCCGGTCCAACTGACTGTCTCTGGTAGAACAGGGCAACAGGAGCCGGTCCAACTGACTGAGTCTGGTAGAACAGGGCAACAGGAGCCGGTCCAACTGACTGGTCTGGTAGAACAGGGCAACAGGAGCCGGTCCAACTGACTGTTCTGGTAGAAACAGGCAACAGGAGCCGGTCCAACTGACTGTCTTAGAAAGACTGACGGTCTACTGTGGTAGAACAGGGCAACAGGAGCCGGTCCAACTGACTGGTGTCTGGTAGAACAGGGCAACAGGAGCCGGTCCAACTGACTGTGTCTGGTAGAACAGGGCAACAGGAGCCGGTCCAACTGACTGTGTCTGGTAGAACAGGGCAACAGGAGCCGGTCCAACTGACTGTGTCTGGTAGAACAGGCAACAGGAGCCGGTCCAACTGACTTGTCTGGTAGAACAGGCAACAGGAGCCGGTCCAACTGACTGTGTCTGGTAAACAGGGCAACAGGAGCCGTCCAACTGACTGTGTCTGGTAGAACAGGGCAACAGAGCCGCGTCCAACTGACTGTGTCTGGTAGAACAGGGCAACAAGGAGCCGGTCCAACTGACTGGTCTGGTAGAACAGGCAACAGGAGACCGTCCAACTGACTGTGTCTGGTAGAACAGGGCAACAGGAGCCGGTCCAACTGACTGTCTGGTCAGGACATGGACGACGACGGGTAGAACAGAGGCAACAGGAGCCGGTCAACTGACTGAGTCTGGAGGTAAACAGGGCAACAGGAGCCGGTCCAACTGACTGTCTGGTAGAACAGGCAACAGGAGCCGGTCCACTGACTGTCTGGTGGTAGAACAGGGCAACAGGAGCCGGTCCAACTGACTGTCTGGTAGAACAGGGCAACAGGAGCCGCGTCCAACTGACTGTCTGATAGAACAGGGCAACAGGAGCCGGTCCAACTGACTGTCTGGTAGAACGCAACAGGACGGAGCAGCACAGGAGCCGGCCAACTGACTGTCGTGGTAGAACAGGGCAACAGGAGCCGGTCCAACTGACTGGTCTGGTAGAACAGGGCAACAGGAGACCGGTCCAAACTGACTGTGTCTGGTTAGAACAGCGAGGCAACAGAGAGCCGGTCCAACTGACTTGTCTGGTAGAACAGGGCGAACAGGAGCCGGTCCACTGACTGTGTCTGGTAGAACAGGGCAACAGGAGCCGGTCCAACTCGACTGTCTGGTAGAACAGAGGCAACAGGAGCCGGGTCCAACTAGACTGAGTCTGGTAGAACAGAGGCAACAGAGACCGGTCCAACTGACTGGTCTGGTAGAAACAGAGGCAACAGGAGCCGGTCCCACTGACTGTGTCTGGTAGAACAGGGCAACAGAGAGCCGGTCCAACTGACTGTGTCTGGTAGAACAGGACAGAGCGCGTCCAACGACTGTGTCTGCAGTAGACAGGGCAACAGGAGCCGGTCCAACTGACTGTCTGGGTAGAACAGGGCAACAGGAAGCCGCGTCCAACTGACTGTGTCTGGTAGAACAGGCAAACAGGAGCCGGTCCAACTGACGTGTCTGGTAGAACAGGCAAACAGGAGCCGGTCCAACTGACTGATGTCTGGTAAAGACAGGGGCAACAGGAGCCGTCCAACTGACTGTCTGGTAGAACAGGGGCACAGGAGCGGCGGTCAACTGACTTGCTGGTAGAAACAGGCAACAGGAGCCGGTCCACTGACTGTGTCTGGTAGAACAGGGCAACAGGAGCCGCGTCCAACTGACTGTCTGTAGACGGAGGCAGTAGACGTAAGAAAGAAAGGCAACAGGAGCCGGTCCAACTGACTGAGTCTGGTTAGCAGGGCAACAGGAGCCGGTCCAACTGACTGTGTCTGGTAGAACAGGGCAACAGAGCGCGGTCGCAAACTGACTGTCTGGTAGAACAGGGCAAACAGGAGCCGGTCCAGCTGACTGTGTCTGTAGGTAGAACAGGCAACAGGAGCCGGTCCAACTGACTGTCTGGTAGAACAGGGCAACAGGAGCCGGTCCAACTGACTGAGTCTGGTAGAACAGGCAACAGGAGCCGTCCAACTGACTGGTCTGGTAGAACAGGGCAACAGGAGCCGGTCCAACTGACTGTGTCTGGTAGAACAGGCAACAGGAGCCGGTCCAACTGACTGTGTCTGGTAGAACAGGGCAACAGGAGCCGTCCAACGACTGTAGTCTGGTAGAACAGAGGCAACAGGAGCCGGTCCAACTGACTGTCTGGAGAACAGGGCAACAGGAGCCGTCCAACTGACTGTGTCTGGTAGAACAGAGGCAACAGGAGCCGGTCCAACTGACTGTGTCTGGAGAACAGGCAACAGGAGCCGGTCCAACTGACTGAGTCTGGTAGAACAGGACAACAGGAGCCGGTCCAACTGACTGGTTGGTAGAACGAGGCAACAGGAGCCGGTCCAACTACTGTCTGGTAGAACAGGACAACAGAGCCGTCCAACTGACTGTCTGGTAGAACAGGCAACAGGAGCCGGTCCAACTGACTGTCTGGTAGAACAGGGCAACAGGAGCCGGTCCAATGACTGTGTCTGGTAGAACAGGACAACAGGAGCCGGTCCAACTGACTGTCTGGCTAGAACAGGGCAACAGGACCGGTCCAACTGACTGTCTGGTAGAAACAGGGCAACAGGAGCCGGTCCAACTGACTGTCTGTAGAACAGGAGGCAACAGGAGCCGGTCCAACTGACTGTCTGGTAGAACAGGACAACAGGAGCCGGTCCAACTGACTGTCGGCTAGAAACAGGCAACAGGAGCCGGTCCAAACTGACTGTGTCTGGTAGAACAGGGCAACAGGAGCCGGGTCCAACTGACTGTCTGTAGAACAGGGCAACAGGAGGCCGGTCCAACTGACTGTGTCTGGTAGAACAGGGCAACAGGAGCCGGTCCAAACTGACTGTGTCTGGTAGAACAGGGCAACAGAGCCCGTCCAACTGACTGTGTCTGGTAGAACAGGGCAACAGGAGCCGGTCCAACTGACTGGTCTGGTAGAACAGGCCAACAGAAGCCGGTCCAACTGACTGACTGTCTTGGTAGAACAGGGCAACAGGAGCCGGTCCAACTGACTGTCTGGTAGAACAGGGCAACAGAGCCGGTCCAACTGACTGTCTGTAGAACAGGCAAACAGAGCCGTCAACTGACTGTCTCGAGAACAGGGCAACAGGAGCCGCGTCCAACTGACTGTGTCTGGTAGAACAGCAAACAGGAGCCGGTCCAACTGACTGAGTCTGGTAGAACAGGACAACAGGAGCCGGTCCAACTGACTGTCTGTAGAACAGAGGCAAACAGGAGCCGGTCCAACTGACTGCGTCTGGATGAACAGGCAACAGGAGCCGGTCCAACTGACGTGTCTGGTAGAACAGGGGCAACAGGAGCTGTCCAACTGGACTGGTCTGTAGAACAGGGCAACAGGAGCCGGTCCAACTGACTGTGTCTGGTAGAACAGGACAACAGGAGCGTGTCCAACTGACTGTATTGCTGTTAGTTTATAGGAGCCCCACCTACAGTCACACAGAGCAGAATTCCTCAGCCGTGTGTGATAAGGCCCACTCCTGTTTAGAAGACCGCTGTCAATGATTTACCACACAGAAGAGGGATGGAGAGAGATAGAGGAGGACAAGGAGTGGGGCGTGGGGGGGGAAAGCAGAGAGAGGGGAGAGAGGGGAGAGGAGAGGAGAGCGGGGGGGGGAGGGAGCAAGAGAGAGGGGAAGAAGAGAGGGAGAGAGAGGGAACGAGAGAAAGACATGGAGAGAACGCAAGAGAGGATGACCAGAGCATAGAACCATTGCATCAGCTCAGCCACTGATCTCTAAACAGCCTCTATCTATCTATCAATGCTTGACTGACTCTAGACAGGAAGCTGATATGACATGTTCACACAGTGGCTTATCGAGAAGGAGCTGTATGACAGTTCACACAGTGACGGTCTAGACAGGAGCTGTATGACAGTTCACACAGCATGACTGACTGCTAGAGCAAGGAGCTGTATGACATCACACAGGAAGCTGTATGACAGTTCACACCAGCGTGGCTGATCTAGACAGGAGCTGTATGACAGTTCACACAGGTGGCTGAATCTAGACAGGAGCTGTATGACAGTTCAACACAGGTGGGCTTCTAGACAGAGCTGTGTGACATCACACAGAGGCACTGTCTAGACAGGGAGCTGTATGACAGTTCACACAGGTGGCTGATCTAGACAGGACGCTGATATGACAGTTCACACAGGTGCTGATCTAGACAGAAGCTGTATGACAGTTCACACAGGTGACTGGTTAGACAGGAAGCTGTATGACAGTTCACACAGATGACTGATCTAGACAGAGAGCTGTATGACAGTTCACACGAGAGACTAGTATGGACAGTTTCACACAGGTGACTGGTCTAGACAGGAGCCTGTATGGACAGTTCACACAAGAGTGACTGGTCTAGACAGGAGCTGTATGACAGTTCACACAGGGTGAAACTGTCTTAGACAGGAGCTGTATGACAGTTCACCACAGTGGACTGGGTCTAGACAGGAGCTGTATGACAGTTCACACAGGTGACTGCGTCTAGACAGAGCTGTATGACAGTTCACACAGGTGGCTGATCTAGACAGAGCTGTATGACAGTTCACACAGGTGACTGATCTAGACAGGACGCTGGTATAACAGTTCACACAGGTGGCTGATCTAGACAAGAGCTGTATGACAGTTCACACAGGTGACTGAACTAGACAGGAGCTGTATGACAGTTCACACAGGTGGCTGGTCTAGACAGGAGCTATGATGACAGTTCACACAGGTGACTGATCTAGACAGGAGCTGTTGACAGTTCACACAGGTGGCTTGGTCTAGACAGGAGCTGTATAGACAGTTCACACAGGTGGCTGGTCTAAGACAGGAGCTGTATGACAGTTCACAGCAGGTGGCTGATCTAGAACAGGAGCTGTATGACAGTTCACACAGGTGGCTGATCTAGACAGGAGCTGTATGACAGTTCACAGGTGGCTGGTCTAGACAGACTGTATGACAGTTCACACAGGTGACTGGTCTAGACAGGAGCTTGTATGACAGTTCACACAGGTGCTGATCTAGACAGGAGCTGTATGACAGTTCACACCAGGTGGCTGATCTAGACAGGAGCTGATATGACAGTTCACACAGGTGGCTGATCTAGACAGGAGCGTATGACAGTTCACACAGGTGGCTGATCTAGACAGGAGCTTTATAACAGTTTCACACAGGTGGCGATCTAGACAGGAGCTGTATGACAGTTCACCACAGGTGGCTGTCTAGACAGGAGCTGTATGACAGTTCACACAGGTGGCTGGTCCGAGCTAATTGCTACAGCCTCCAACACACAGGTCTACACTGTCTGCATAGGTTTAAATAGGGCCTGCTGCCCTTTGACACAAACTCTCTCAAGCTTTCCCCACGGCCATCCTCTCTCTCTCTGTTCAATGAAGACAGAAAATATATGACATCTACATAAAGGGAGATGACATAGGAGCAGCAGAGCCAGATCTGAAGTCCAGAGGTGATGACAGCCTCCGGCGGATGGAGCCCCTGAATAACCAGGGGGGAGATTCTAACCTCAAACCCGCAGTAGCTCCCCACATCCCCTGCTTCCAGACTTCTCCCGACCACCAACCCATAGACCCCCATGGAGAACCAAATCCACAGCKCTACAGATGGACTAGCATGTTAACTCAGTGTTAGGGGGCTACTGTAAACGCTCCACTCCCCCTCCCCTGATCTGACCCGCCTGTTCCTATCCAGCATGGGGGGGAGGGGTGTGGGGTATAGAGCGTGAGGTAGACCACAGGGAACATGTCCCTCCCCTCTTTCACTCAGTCACAATGTTTTTCTCCACTCAGCACCAAAACCCCAAGGCATGCGTCACTGCTGCGGACTGGTCACACACACACAGAAGCACACACACACACACACACACACACACAGAAGCACACGCATACTGGTCCCACACACACGAAAAGGAACACTCAACGACACACCCTCCCCTCTGAAACCAAAACCATGCGTCATTACCCGGTCCAGTGTGGACAAACAGACATGCCCCTTGCCAGGCCAGATCCACAAGCGGTGACAAAACACCCCCAAAACGGGTCAAAAGCAGGTGACAAAACGGGGCAAAAGCAGGTGACAAAACGGGTCAAAAGCAGGTGACAAAACGGGTCAAAAACAAGTGAAAACGACGAAAGCCCAGAAGGAGATTAGTGTGATCTAAAGGAAGGACAGAAGGTGGGCCCCTCCACCTTCACATCAGAAATGGGCATCTAGATTCCAGATGAACCCAGGACACGGGGTGTGTGTGTGTGTGTGTGTGTGTGTGTGTGTGTGTGTGTGTGTGCGAGACAGTGGATGGGTAGTCTAATTCCAACCTCCATGTCAATGTTGACCTGTGGTGGGTGGGGTGTTTGTGGGGTGATGAGGGGCTCCAATGGAAAGCTAGAAACGTACCTGGGTTGACTTTCTCTTCCCCCGTCTGTCTCTTTCCCCTCCTTTCACCTGCACACCTCTCTAATCCTCCTTTCCAGGAGGTCTACTCTACAGTGGAAGAGGATGGCAATAGAAAATCCCCAGTGGTGGTGGAATGAGAGGGGGGGGGGGGGGTTGAGTGAAGGAAGGTACAAACAACACCTGGGTTCAAATAGTATTTGAAATACTTTGAGCGGTTCCTTGAGCCTGCCCGGATGGGCAGCGGTTGCACTTTGGGACCATTCCATTGGTCCCTTTGTGCCAGGCAAGCAGAGTGCAAGTATTTGAAAGATTTCAAATGCTATTTGAACCCAGGTTGTTAACAAACATAAGTCCTTCCTTTCTCCCCCCTTTCATTTGCAGGAAAATCATTCTCCAAAAATAACCCTGCTCACCACTTGAAGGCCAGATATGTCATTCTAAATGTGTTGCCCACAGATAAAGGCATCTTTCAGTAGCCATTGAGTAAGAGTCACCATCAAAAGGTAGGTGTCGTGTTGACTGAGGTGAGCGGAGGTGAAGGGGGCATTATCTGGGCCTGGTTCCCAGTATAGTCTTACGAGCCGAAGGCTGGAGGCTGAAACAGATCCTAGTATAGACCTACGAGTTGAAGGCTGGAGGCTAAAACATATCCTAGTATAGATCTACGAGCTAGAGGATAAAACAGATCCTAGTATAAACCTACGAGCTGAAGGCTGGAGGCTAAAACAGATCCTAGTATAGACTACGAGCTGAAGGCTGGAGGCTAAAACAGATCCTAGTATAGACCTACGAGCTGAAGGCTGGAGGCTAAACAGATCCTAGTATAGACCTACGAGTTGAAGGCTGGAGGATAAAACAGATCCTAGTATAGACCTACGAGCTGAAGGCTGGAGGCTAAAACATATCCTAGTATAGATCTACGAGCTAGAGGATAAAACAGATCCTAGTATAAACCTACGAGCTGAAGGCTGGAGGCTAAAACAGATCCTAGTATAGACCTACGAGCTGAAGGCTGGAGGCTAAAAACAGATCCTAGTAAAACCTACGAGCTGAAGGCTGGAGGCTAAAACAGATCCCAGTATAGACCTACGAGCTGAAGGCTGGAGGCTAAAACAGATCCTAGTAAAACCTACGAGCTGAAGGCTGGAGGCTAAAACAGATCCTAGTATAGACCTACGAGCTGGAGGCTAAAACAGATCCTACTATAGACCTACGAGCGGATACAGCCTGGATTCGAACCAGGGTGTCTGTAGTGACACCTCAAGCACTGAGATGAAGTACCTTAGACTGCTGCATCTCAGTGCTTGTATAGCCCTACGAGCTGAAGGCTAAAACAGATCCCAGTATTGCCCTACGAGCTGAAGGCTGGAGGCTAAAACAGATCCCAGTACAGCCCTACGAGCTGAAGGCTGGGAGCTAAAACAGATCCCAGTATAGTCCTACGAGCTGAAGGCTAAAAACAGATCCCAGTATTGCCCTACGAGCTGAAGGCTGGAGGCTAAAACAGATCCCAGTATTGCCCTACCGCTGAAGGCTAAAACAGATCCCAGTATTGCCCTACGAGCTGAAGGCTAAAAACAGATCCCAGTATTGCCCTACGAGCTGAAGCTGGAGGCTAAAACAGATCCCAGTATAGCCCTACGAGCTGAAGGCTGGAGGCTAAAAACAGATCCCAGTATAGCCCTACGAGCTGAAGGCTAAAACAGATCCCAGTATAGCCCTACGAGCTGAAGGCTGGAGGCTAAAACAGATCCCAGTATAGCCCTACGAGCTGAAGGCTGGAGGCTAAAACAGATCCCAGTATAGCACTACGAGCTGGAGGCTAAAACAGATCCCAGTATAGCCCTACGAGCTGAAAGCTGGAGGCTAAAACAGATCCCAGTATAACCCTACGAGCTGAAGGCTGGAGGCTGAAACAGATCCCAGTATAGCCCTACGAGCTGAAAGCTGGAGGCTAAAACAGATCCCAGTATAGCCCTACGAGCTGAAGGCTGAGGCTAAAACAGACCCAGTATAGCCCTACGAGCTGAAGGCTGGAGGCTAAAACAGATCCCAGTATTGCCCTACGAGCTGAAGGCTAAAACAGATCCCAGTATAGCCCTACGAGCTGGAGGCTAAAACAGATCCTAGTATTGCCCTACGAGCTGAAAGCTGGAGGCTAAAACAGATCCCAGTATTGCCCTACGAGCAGAAAGCAGAGGCTAAAACAGATCCAGTATTGCCCTACGAGCTGAAAGCTAAAACAGATCCCAGTATAGCCCTACGAGCAGAAAGCTAGAGCTAAAACAGATCCCAGTATTGCCCACGAGCAGAAAGCTAGAGGCTAAAACAGACCCAGTATTGCCCTACGAGCTGAAGGCTAAACAGATCCCAGTATAGCCCTACGAGCTGGAGCTAAAACAGATCCCAGTATTGCCCTACGAGCAGAAAGCTAGAGCTAAAACAGATCCCAGTATTGTCCTACGAGCAGAAAGCTAGAGGCTAAACAGATCCCAGTATTGCCCTACGAGCAGAAAGCTAGAGGCTAAAACAGATCCCAGTATTGCCCTACAGAGCTGAAGGCTAAAACAGATTCCCAGTATTGCCCTACGAGCAGAAAGCTAGAGGCTAAAACAGATCCCAGTATTGCCCTACGAGCAGAAAGCTAGAGGCTAAAACAGATCCAGTATTGCCGAGCTGAAGGCTGGAGGCTAAAACAGATCCCAGTATAGCCCTACGAGCAGAAAGCTGGAGGCTAAAACAGAGCCGACTTACGAGGGAAGACGAACAGCAAGACACCAGGAGAGACAGACGGACACAAAAGGTACACAGAGTCTTCCCAGAGGGGGAAACGCAAACAGAGACACCACCTCCTATAGATAAATACTACKCACACATGCCACGGCTCCTCGCCTCGCGCCACCTCCTCCACCCATCTGTCTACTGGTTAGGCCATGAGCCCAAAGGAATGGCTGGCCACGGACGCCACCTCCTCCACCCATCTGTCTACTGGTTAGGCCATGAGCCCAAAGGAATGGCTGGCCACAGACGCCACCTCCCTCTCCAGTGTGCGTGTTGCCTTGACACTTCGCAGTGAAATTTTTCCAGACACTTAATTTCAGTTTGGACTTTGGTCCGTGGCGGCCTATCGGCGCTCAGTGGAATTTGCCGTGGCCGGGAGAAGGGTGTGAGGTGTGTGTACTTTGATCTGAGAGGAATCTGAGAGGAAAGGCCACGTTCCCCTGCATGCATTGCCATTCTCTTTATGGGCCATGTCCAGATGAGCATTTCCCCAAACCTCCAGGGAGGCTTACTACAGTAAGGTCTGAGCCCAAGGTAGAGGGCCTCGACGGGGTCAGGAAGGAGGACAAGTACCCACTACCCTCCGTACGGGACAGGAGGGAGGGAGAGTGGACCCTGCCTGCCCCCTGTTTCACACTGCAGAGTTCAGACAAAACTCCATCTCTACATTCCCCAGGACACTTCGAAATGCCAACACATACACACAGGTCAGAGATGGGGGTCAATGAAGCAGCGACTGAGAAATTCCACATCCTACCACACACTCACACTGAAACACACTCAACACACTAACTAAAACACAGGCTCATTAAACTACCAGGGCACCAAACAAACACACACATCAACTGCATGGATCCCTCTACTACTGTTAAACACAAGAGCAATTCAGCCAATTTATTTTCAGCATAAATAGGAAGTATTCAAGGTAAATTCTTACAATAAAGCACTATTTTGGACAAACAAATGATCTAAATTTGCATATTTTATAGTCTTTTTTGTTCCTCTTTATCAATGGGGCCAATCATTTTGGACCTGACTGCACATACACTCTCCGCCGTATTTATTTAGACAGCTACAACTTTCTACTCTCTCCCAGCATGTTTCCTCTGAGGCGACAGGACACAAAGTCACCTTTTATTTGGTGGTATTTCCATACACGTTTTACCGTTTAGATTAGAAATGAAAGCACTTTGTGTATCTAGTCCCTCCATTTYAAGGTGTCATAAGTATTTGGGAAAAATGCATCTATAGTGTATTAAAGTAGTCAACGTTTAGTATTTGTTCACATATTCCTAGCACACAATGACTACATCAAGCTTGTGACTTTACAAACTTGTTRGATGCCTTTGCAGTTTGTTSAGAATAGGAACTGAATGTAGGAACTGAATGTTGAATAACATAGTGTCATTTTGGAGTCACATTTATTGGAAATAAGAATAGAATGTTTAAACACTTCTACAATAATGTTGATGCTACCATGATTGTCCATGATTGCGCATAATCGTGGATAATAACAGAACGTTAGAGGCAAAATTATACCCTCCAAAAACATGCTAACCTCTTAAAATGACCAATAACCAGGGAGGGTAGCATTTTGGGGGGGTAGGAGCAAGGACCCAGCCCTCACCAGGCGACCCAGGAGACTACGCACAAGAGGAGCGTAAATCTATATAATCTGGATGACGGAGTGCACGACAATCGTCTAAGAGAAAGTTGATTTCCCTGAGCGGACCCATCATAAGTGCAAAGTAGAGCTGTGACGTCATGGAATTTTGGATGACGGTTATTGGTCAGCATAATGACCGCGGTCAGCGTTATAATCGTTTGAATAGCAAAATGTTTTAGTTCTTTTTTGATTTTAAAAACGCACATTTTCTTCTCTCCTCCACTCATGCACGTGCTGCAGGAAGTGGGCCGTTACCTAGGCAACCAAAGCCTTGTTTGCTACAGCAAGGGGCAACAAAGTCTCCTTGCGTTATAGAGTCCATGTAACCGTAGAAACAGACTCAARGAATGCCCATCCGTCCCGTCTTCAGTCAGCTGTTCCTTCCATAATGTTTTATAGGTTAATGACAGTTATTTCATTTCCATGACGGTCTTCAACCATGATCGTCAGTTACGTGGTCATACGGTAACTGTGCCGCCCTCGTGCCAAGGTGATGACCGAGGGCGGCAGCAGTAAGAGGTTTATCAGCCCCTTCTCCCCTGAAGAGGCCACCGAGGCTAATATGGAGATACACGAGCGCATCGTGTCCTCCAAGCCTCTTTACCTGGCTTTAACCCAACGGGAAATGTACTTAACCACAATCCAGCCTAACCCAGCACCTCCCACCTCATGGCTACAATGCCCCTAGAACAGAACAAACTACATCCACCAGTCGGCTGAGCAAGAACCCAGTCCTCACTGGTCGACCCAGGGTGCCATGCAACTGAGCACAATGAACGCCTTGTGCAAACAAAGCATTTCCTTTAAAGCCTGAACACACAATTGTCGTTCAGGTTTAGATAAAGGTTAAATCAGAACTTCATTATAAAAATAACTACGGTCATTTAGAAAGGTGTGGACACACTACTCTGTCAGTGATCACTGGATAAAACAAGGACAGACAAACATCCAATAAGTAGAAAAGTAGATGTCAATAATAACCTTGTTAATGGAAGGCCACGCCCAGAGAGACACACACACACAAAATATTGCAGCAGAAACCTGGTTTATTGTGGCTTACTTATTACTAAGCTGAGTATTCAAAGGCGGCTCTTGCCAGGCTTCCTCTTTCCCAGTAATATATTCCTCCTAACTATGTATGCTCAGTATGCCTTAGATTACGACTATGAAACTTACCTGTGTCAGGAAGTTCTCTCTGTAGCTTTGTTCCTCAAACAACTCTGTCTGCAATCGCTCTGCAAAACAGACACACCAATGAGAGGAACAGGTGTGTATGTTGTGTTTAATGAGTGTATTTTTGTAGAGCCTACCTCTGCTCAGCACTGCCCCATTGTCTCTGTAGTCTTGGAGCTCAGTGTCTTTCCTGGCCAGCAGAGCTCCCAGTTGGCCCACCTGTCTCTGCAGTAACCTGCTCATCAACAGCAGGGGGCGCACAAGCTGACTGCACACCTGATAGAACACACCAATATACATTACACAACCATTAGTCACGGAGCGAGCGAGCACACACACACACACACACACACACACACACACACACACACGGGCTTGCATAAAAACACACAAACACACATAAAAGTTCAGTGAAAGTTGAGTACAGAGTTGGTGTTCAGTTAAGTCTATGGATCGTACCATAACCACAGGGGCAGGGGTGCAGCGGAATTCCCAGTAGAAAGGCACCCCAGCCAGCTCACTCTTCAACTTCAGGTTGATGTCACCGCCGTGGTGGTTGAGGGAGAACTGAAGCGCACCCCCGTCCTCCACCCGTCCAGACAGACAGGGGTGAGCTACCTCACACATGTGAGAGAAGAAGGCGTGGACGGGAGCCCGCAATCGCCTGTTCAGCTCCTGTTATGACAGAGAGGACATTTTTTCAAAGGCTGTTGAAATGTACTTTAGTTTGTGTGTGTGTGTGTACATATATGTGTGTGTCCTCCTTGCCTGAGCTCTGTCCTGGATGGCCCTGGTGTCCATCTCCTCCTCCCACACAGAGTGCAGGTCCGTGAGCAGGATGCGGTACGCTGTGTCCCCAAACCAGGTCTTGGCCAGGAGCTGAGACCCACTGATACACACTGGTACCCAGGGACAGTCCAGCAGATCCCCATCAACTGCATCTCTCTCCATGGCAGACTATCACCAGGCCAGCACCAGCCACCTGGAGAGATAATGTAACATTACTCCCATCTCTCTCCATGGCAGACTATCACCAGCCAGCACCAGCCACCTGGAGAGATAATGTAACATTACTCCAATCTCTCTCCATGGCAGACTATCACCAGGCCAGCACCAGCCACCTGGAGAGATAATGTAACATTACTCCCATCTCTCTCCATGGCAGACTATCACCAGGCCAGCACCAGCCACCTGGAGAGATAATGTAACATTACTCCCATCTCTCTCCATGGCAGACTATCACCAGGCCAGCACCAGCCACCTGGAGAGATAATGTAACATTACTCCCATCTCTTCTCCATGGCAGACTATCACCAGGCCAGCACCAGCCACCTGGAGAGATAATGTAACATTACTCCCATCTCTCTCCATGGAGACTATCACCAGGCCAGCACCAGCCACCTGGAGAGATAATGTAACATTACTCCCATCTCTCTCCATGGCAGACTATCACCAGGCCAGCACCAGCCACCTGGAGAGATAATGTAACATTACTCCCATCTCTCTCCATGGCAGACTATCACCAGGCCAGCACCAGCCACCTGGAGAGATAATGTAACATTTACTCCCATCTCTCTCCATGGCAGACTATCACCAGGCAGCACCAGCCACCTGGAGAGATAATGTAACATTACTCCCATCTCTCTCCATGGCAGACTATCACCAGGCCAGCACCAGCCACCTAGAGGGCTGAGGAGCAACCAGGTTGTCATATTTCCCTTGTCGTGTGAATGAACTACAAACACGAAA
Source organism: Salvelinus sp. IW2-2015 (assembly GCF_002910315.2). Taxonomy (NCBI): domain Eukaryota; kingdom Metazoa; phylum Chordata; class Actinopteri; order Salmoniformes; family Salmonidae; genus Salvelinus; species Salvelinus sp. IW2-2015. The sequence goes on from NW_019943579.1 coordinate 55,424, forward strand.
GTTGGTATATCTAGGATCATGCACATTGCTGTCTTATAGTACAGGCATCATCTGCTTGCCATCACTTGACAGAAGCACAAGTCATATAATGGCAACGTCTCTGTTCGCTTACTCTGACACTGGTTGGATGGAGTCAGCGAGTCACTAAATCAGCCACGTTAAAGTACGAGACTCAGTCTGGACACAGATCTGTTAAAACGTGTTAGACGCCGCGGTCCTAACCGCATAATCACACACCKTCTATATGAGCCGACCACTAGCAGCAACTTGAGGTTGTTGGGGATATGTAAGGAGGTTGTTTTCGGGAATACTTGGTATTTCTAGCAAATGCCATTATTTTACAGCGCATATTTCAGAGGTTAGTGAACAAACTAATGTTATGAAAATGGTAAATAGAAAACGTAGCCAACTCGCTTTATGCAATGTTTATGTTGGCTTGCTTTAGCATGTGACAATATTTAGSAAGTGTATATTCAACAAGCCAAGCCAGTATCAAAGTAACGTTATGCATGCAGTACGCGACAAAAAGTAGTTAGKATACTTTTCATTAATTGTGCTTATTCAATTTACGTAAATGATATGAAGTTATTCAGGTTGGGAACAGTTTATTATAAAAAATTAATTCCCGAGAATGAATGCACATACCAAAGTTTGGGAACGGTCCTGCGGTCAAAACATTCCTCTGCTTTCACTGAAACAAAACCCCTCATTAAATTAGTTCCGCTTTAGAGGCCCTGTTCTATTTTATCAATAAAAAAAACATAATTCATCTTAACTAAATTATTTGATYAAATAAAKATTTGAATTAATCCTTATAACCTAATCCGATAATTTCCCAAGTAAAAGGCAATGAACTTGACAAAATAGGCTGCCAAAAAAMATATATTTTTGCTACATCTTCCCATAATAATCTCTGCGGTCTCTGTTGCGTCTGTGATACGGGGAATGAGGTGTCTCCACGACCCTGGGTCTCTCCTTGCCTAGCTTTGCCTGCTTTGGTAGGGGAGGAGCTGGGGGTGAGGGGGTTGGAGGAGGAGATGGGGGTGAAGGGGGGAGAAGACCAGTCCGCTGGGAGTGGTGACATGTCGATCTCTGAGAGGAGGGACACTGTCCAGAGTCTGAGCCAGCTCCGGTGGGGAGATTGTCACTGCTGAGCCAGGAGTTGAGTGTGGTGAGTGGCTCTGCTGAGCTGGCCTCCTCCTGATCTCTGGGTGTGTGCCTGTCAGTGTTGCTGCCACCGCTGGTTTGGCCTACACGTAGATCTGGAGGGTTGGACTCACACAGCATGCCACCAAGGAAGAGGGAACTATCTAGGGTCCAGGTTTCCAGGTCTGGAGAAGGTGTGTCGGTGGCCCGTGAGCCGAGGTGCGGCAGGGGGGAGCGCGTCAGAGGGCTCTGGCTCAGAGGGTCGGATAACGGCGGGATGGACGGGGGGGCGATTAACTGAGAGCAGAGAGTCGGGCTGGTTCTCTGGGCGGTGGGCAGACCTCCAGATCTCCAGRCCAGGCCTCCCCCACCCCCTCCTATGGGTGTCAGCACAGTGGCAATGTTCTCGGTCCAGGCCCCCAGCAGCCGTGGTGGGGCCAGGTCGATCAGTGTAGGGGACCTGAGGGCAGTGCTGCTGCATGGGGCATCTTCTTCCCTCCTCTGCCCTCCGGGACCAAGASAGCCAAGCCCAGCAAAATTCCSCTTCCACCGACTTCCAATGCTGCCCATTCCAGCAGCCTCTCTCTGGGTCCACTCCGACTCCSTCACTCCTCCAGCGGCACCACTACCAGTCCCCCCCTGGTCTCGGTCACTCTTCCCCCTGGACGGGCTCTCCTGGTAAGGTTGGTAGCTGGGGTTAGCTGGCTGACACTCCTCCTGCTGGTAGCTAGGGTTAGCTGGCTGACATTCCTCCTGCTGGTAGCTGGGGTTACCTGGCTGACACTCCTCCTGCTGGTTGCTGGGGTTAGCTGGCTGATACTCCTCCTGCTGGTAGCTGGGGTTAGCTGGCTGACACTCCTCCTGCTGGTAGCTAGGGTTAGCTGGCTGACACTCCTCCTGCTGGTAGCTGGGGATAGCTGGCTGACACTCCTCCAGCTGCCCATGCCTGCTCTGTTGGCGCGAGGGCACCAGGGTGGCATGGAGGGCCATCTCGGGGGTCAGCGTCAGAGAGGAGAGCGTCTTGAGGGAGGACGATACTGGAATATGCACCTCCTTTTTCTCCTCGACCTCCTCCTCTCCGTCTTCCTCCTCTCCGTCTTCCTCCAGGGTAGTAAGAACACAGAGGGAGGTCAGGTGGATGGGAACGGGGACTGCAGCCACATTGGTGGGTTTAGGGATGTGTCTGGTACTGGGCTGAGCGGAGGTGGAGGCTGGGGTGGCGGGACCCTCAGGCAGGACCAGGGTGACGTGTCTGGGGGAAGAGGTGGCCCTGGACTGGACAGGGTGGTCCATGGAGCTGGAGGCCACACTGCTAGGGGGAGATTTAGATGCCTTACTGGGCACGGCTGATGTAGGTGGGGTGGCTACTGTTGGCGGTCTGGTATATTGATCAGATGGAGGTGGAGAGAATGGGGCTGACTGGGCAACCTGGGTGGAGGCCATACATGTGGACAGGCCAGATGCTGCAGCCAGGGTCTTTCTGGAGATGGAGGCTTGCTCATTTCAGACACTTCATTCTCGTTGACTAAGGGTATTTTCTCCTGTAAGGAAACAGCAGAAGAAATTACACATGAAATATACTCTGTGTGTGTGTGTGTGTGTGTGTGTGTGTGTGTGGTGTGTGTGTGTTGTGTTAAACACAGATCAGCAGTACCTGTTGCATGGTACGGTGCTTTAAAAGTGGCACAGGGGGAGTCACACCTGCAACTAAAAACAGTGACATCAAAATCAGCACTGCCATGGATATTGATATTAGCCAGAGAAATCCCTATGCAACATCCTGTCTTTTTGCCGTTGCCGAGTTTAGCCATGTATGTGTGTTTTGTGTCCATGAGTGATGTTGTCCGTGAGTGTGTGTGTCCATGAGTGAAAGGTTGACCAACCCAATGGCCCTGTGGGCAACATTTTGTCTCGCTGTTGTTTCGCCGCCTCTGAGCAGCCTCCAAAATTGAGCAGCTGGAAACCATGGTTGCCTTTTTCCTCACATTAGAGAGAACCTGCAAACACACACCAGACAAAACCCTCTAGATATACTGTTTTACAGGACAAAACACTGCCCTACAGCTCAACCAACAGGGTCATTAACATAGAATTGAGTATACACACAGGGTTAGTGTAAATAAAGCATTTACTGAGAACACACACTACGATTGTGGCAATTCGGTTGTGAAGTCAGTAAATTCAGGAAATGAATAAGGAGAAATCTGTATAGGACTTCTGAATGAACTGAGTTGATAGAAAGAGAGTTGAGGTTACTGACAGACAGACAGACCTTGAACCTCTTGTTCATCCTCCAGGGGGTACCGGTTCTAATCCCCTTCTTCATCACAGTTTCTCCAGGTACTGCAGGGGAGTCCTCGGACGACTCAAACGCCTCCATCTCCTCATGCATCTGCAGTAGCCTGGGCATCATGGGGGTAATAACGTAACATTAGGGATCCGTTCCAAATAGTCCCCTATTCCCTTTATAGCGCACTACTTTTGACCAGGGCTCTGTTTCCTTAATATCCCACAGGGCTCTGGTCAAAAGGAATGCACTATATACAGTGTCAAGAAAAAGTATGTGACCCTTTGGAAATACCTGGATTTCTGCATAAATTGGTCATAAAATGTATTCTGATCTCCATCTAGGTCACAACAATAGACAAACGGT
>NW_019943579.1:59247-91690 GCF_002910315.2 Salvelinus sp. IW2-2015
TCCCATCTCTCTCCACTGGCAGACTATCACCGGCCAGCGCACACCTGGGGTACGACCTAATGATAACAATTATCCTCTCTCTCCATGACTTCAGTTGTTATAATTTGTATTAGATTACTCTTTTATACTACCTAGTCATAGTTGACCCATTGATTTTATTGTTTGCATACCATAGTGTCCGACTCTGGGTTTGTCTGTCACACTGCATTGCTTATTATCTTGCCAGCTCGCAGTTGCAAAATGGAACTGTGTCTTCACCCTCAGCCTAACTCGCCGAATACTAAAAGACTCATAAGTGGTACGTATCGATCACAATGTTTTTGTGTGTGTTGTGTTTCTGGGGAGCTGAGTTCCGATTTGTATTGTGACATAAACATAAAAATAAGAAAATATTCTCCCACCAGGTCCAAGCACCCCCCTGAGAGATTAAGTGAAACCATTTCACTCTATCTCTCTCATGCGACTCTCACCAGCCAGCACCACGCCACTGGAGAGTTTAACCTGACACAACTTACTATTGCATCTGCATTCTCCAATGGCTGCACTATCACCAGGCACGCACCAGCCAGCTCTAGAGGCCTGTAATACGGAGAATCCTCGGTCTGTTTGTAGTTGTCCTCTTGTCGTGTGAAGTGAATACATCAAACATCGCAAAGGTCTCTTGTGTTGTGTATCTAGGATCATGCAGACATTTGCTCCGTTCTCACTATTTAGTCAGGGCAATGGTCATCTTGCTTTGCCATACCCACTGAGCAGAAGCCACAATGTCAATATAATGGCATACGTCTCTGTTCGCTTGATCTTTCTGACACTGGTTTGTGATGGGAGCAGCGCGCAGTACTGTTTTTATGATCTAGTCACGTTCCGTTAATAGTAACTTGTCTGAGTACTTTTCAGAGGTCTGGACACAAGTATCTGTTAAAAGCGTTGTATGAACTTTCCGCTGGTCCCTAATCCTGGTCGCGATGATCACTGACCCCCACCATCTAGATGTATTCCGACTTTTTCAGTCACATCTTGTGAGGTTGTGTTGGGATTATCTCAAGGAGGTGTTTGTAGTTTCCGGCCATACTATGGAATTGTTGGTCTTGCAACTGCTCATTTATATTAGTACAGCCCGCCATATTTTGTAGCTCAGACGTTAGTGAACATACACTTTGAATGTTTATAACCTAGTATTAATGTAGAAGAGTAATTCGTTTAGGCCAACTCGCCTACCTACAAGCAATGTTTGTTCGTTGGGTATTTTGCTTTAGCCATGTGGACTAATGTTTAGAGGTGTAGTATTTCCACCAAGTCTCAAGCGCATTACAAGCTATAACGTTTGTTCATGCAAGTAGTGCGCACGCATAAGTTATTTTAGCATACTTTTCATTATTTGCTTATTCAATTTAGCGTAAATGATATGAGTTATCAGGTTGGAACAGTTTATTAAAAAAAATTAATCGCTCTCCCCAGTACAGAGATTGTTCAATGCAACATACCAACATCGTCTTAAGGGACCCGGTTCCTGCGGATCAGATAGACAACTTCTTCTTGGCTTTCACTTTAGAATACTCCAACAACCCTCTCATTAAATTAGTGTCGCTAGAGGCCCTGGTTCTATTCTCTCTATCAGATAATTCAAAACCAACCATATCATCTTTAACACTAAATATTTGATCACAATCTTAGAAAGATTTAGAATGAATCCTATTATAAACCCTAATCCGATCTCACATTCTCGCGCATAGTCAAAATCGGCGAATGAACTTGACAAAATAGGCTGCCAAAAAGATATGCCTCCTCTCTTGCATACCTTGCTTAGCGATAAATTACATCTTGTCTGCGCCGTCTCTGTCTCTTTGCCAGCCTTCTCTCTTTGCTTTTTTTCTCGTCTGTGTACACGGTGGGTAATAAGTGTGGTGTTCAATCCTACGATCCCTGTCTGTGCTCTCTTGCCTACTGCGGGTGCTGTCTGTTAGGGGGTGAGCTGGGGGTGAGGGGGTCGGATGAGAGATGGTGAGTGTAAGGGTGGGAGAGTAACCGGCAGTCGCTGCGGCAGTTCGGTGGACTGTCATGCTCTGAAGGAGGAGAGTGAAACACACTGTGCATGGTGTTCTAATGAGCTCAGCTCCAGTCTGCATGGAAGTGTATTCATTTTCCCCCTGAGATTGCGCGCATATTTGAATAGCGCATGGAGTTAGGTATGGGATGTCTCCCTCGTGAGTGGCTCTTGTGGTGTGTTTGAATAGGCTGGCTGCAACATTTACCTCCTGATCATCGTGACGGTGAGTGCTAGTACTTCTCGATTTGCTGTCCCACTGCTGGATTTGTTCTACACTAGATCTGGGGGTTGTTCATGATCCACCTGCATGGCCACCAGAAGGAGAGGAAACTCATCTAGGGTCCAGGTTTCAGGTTCTGGACAGGTGGCGTGCCCGTGGCAGCCGAGGTGCGGCAGGGCAGAGCGCGTCAGAGGGCTCGTGGGGCTGTTTTGGTCACAAAGGGGGAGGGATGGTTCGGACATTAACCCGTCGTTTGGGGCGGGGGCCTGGGGGGTGAGCGCTGGAACGGGGGCGCTCAGTGGAGATAACTGAGATAGCGTATTGGAGTCGATCGCTGGGTTTATTCTCGCTCTGCTTGGCCTTTGGGTGGGGTTTGTTTCAAGAGCCTCCAAGATCTCCGGGTGTCCAGGCTCCTCCCGGTCACCCCCTTTAACCTTATGGCGTGGTCAGCACCGAATGTGAATAATGTTTCGCTCCGGCTCCAGAGGCCACCTCAGCAGCGCGTGTGAACGTGTTCGTTGTTGTGAAGCACGCTGCAAGTGTAGTCGATCAGTGTAGGGGACCTGAGGGCAGTGCTGCTGCATGGGCATCTTCTTCCCTCCTCTGCCTCCGGGACCAGACAGGCCAAGCCCAGCAAAAATTCCCTTCCACCGACTTCCAATGCTGCCCATTCCAGCAGCCTCTCTCTGGGTCCACTCCGACTCCGTCACTCCTCCAGCGGCACCACTACCGTCCCCCTGGTCTCGGTCACTCTTCCCCTGGACGGGCTCTCCTGGTAAGGTTGGTAGCTGGGGTTAGCTGGCTGACACTCCTCCTGCTGGTAGCTAGGGTTAGCTGGCTGACATTCTCCTTAGCTGGTACTGGGCGTTACCGTGGCTGACACTCCTCCTGCTGGTTGCTGGGTTAGCTGGCTGTACTCCTCTGCTGGTATGGGTTAGCTGGCTGACACTCCTCTGCTGGTAGCTAGGGTAGCTGCTGCACTCCTCCTGCTGGTAGCTGGGTAGCTGGCTGACACTCCTCCAGCTGCCATGCTGCTCTGTTGGCGCGAGGGCACCGCCGGATGGCATGGAGGGCCATCTTCGGGGTCAGCGTCAGAGAGGAGAGCGTCTTGAGGGAGACGATACTGGAATATGCACCTCCTTTTCTCTCTCCTCCTCTCCGTCTTCCTCCTCTCCGTCTTCTCCAGGGTAGTAAGAACACAGAGGGAGGTCAGGTGGATGGGAACAGGGACTGCAGCCACATTGGTGGGTTTAGGGATGTGTTGGTACTGGGCTGAGCGGAGGTGGAGGCTGGGGTGGCGGGACCCTCAGGCAGGACCAGGGTGACGTGTCTGGGGAAGAGGTGGCCCTGGACTGGACAGGGTGGTCCATGGAGCTGGAGGCCACACTGCTAGGGGGATGCCTTATGGGCACGGCTGATGTAGGTGGGTGGCTACTGTTGGCGGTCTGGTATATTGATCAGATGGAGGTGGAGAGAATGGGGCTGACTGGGCAACCTGGGTGGAGGCCATATCAGTGGACAGGCAATGCTGCAGCCAGGGTCTTTCTGGGTGGAGTGTACTGCTTGACAAGGCATTTTGTAACTTCTGAACAGGTCCTGATGTGCTATTTCAGAGGCTACTTCATTCGTCGTTGACTAGGGTATTCTTGTAGAAACAGCAGAGAAATTACATGAATATACTCTGTGGGGTGTGTGTGTGTGTGTGTGTGTGTCGTGGGTGTTGTGTGTGTAACACAGTCAGCCGTACCTGTTGCATGGGTACGGTGCTTTTAAAAGTGGCACAGGGGGGAGTCACACCTGGCAACATAAAAACAGTGACATCAAATCAGCACTGCATGGATTATGATATTAGCCAGAGAAATCCCTATGCAACATCCTGTCTTTTTGCCGTTGCCGTGTTTATCCATTGTATGTGTGTGTTTGTGTCCATGAGTGAATGTGTCCGTGATGTGTGTGTGTGTCCATGAGGGTGAAGGTTGACCAACCCAATGGCCCTGTGGCAACATTTTGTCTCGCTGTTGTTTCGCCGCCTCTGAGCAGCTCCAAATTGAGCAGCTTGGAACCATGGTTGCCTTTTTCCTCCACTTAGAGAGACCTGCAACACACACCAGACAAAACCCTCTCAGATATACTGTTTTACAGGACAAAACACTGCCCTACAGCTCAACCAACAGGGTCATTAACATAGATTGAGTATACACACAGGGTTAGTGTAATAAAGCATTTACTGAGAACACACACTACGATTGTGGCCAATTCGGTTGTGAAGTCAGTAATTCAGGAATGAATAAGAGAAATCTGATAGGACTTCCTGAATGAACTGAGTTGATAGAAAGAGAGATTGGTTACTGACAGACAGACAGACCTTGACACTCTTGTTCATCCTCCAGGGTACCGGTTCATCCCCTTCTTCATCACCAGTTTCTCCAGGTATGCAGGGATCCTCGGACGACTCAAACGCCTCCATCTCCTCATGCATCTGCAGTAGCCTGGGCATCATGGGGGTAATAACGTAACATTAGGGATCCGTTCCAAATAGTCCCTTTCCCTTTATAGCGCATACTTTTGACCAGGGCTCTGTTTCCTAATATCCCACAGGGCTCTGGTCAAAAGGAATGCACTATATACAGTGTCAAGAAGTATGTGAAACCTTTGGAAATACCTGGATTTCTGCATAAATTGGTCATAAAATGTATTCTGATCTCCATCTAGTGCACAACAATAGACAAACCGGTCTGCTTAAACTAATAACACACAACAATTATACGTGTTCATGTCTTTATTGACACCACACTGTGCAAACATTCACAGTGCACAGTGGAAAAAGTATGTGAACCCTTGGATTTAATAACTGTTTGGCAGAAATAACCTCAACCAAACGTTTTCTGTAGTTGCGGATCAGACCTACACAACGGTCAGGAGAAACTTTGGACCATTCCTCTTTACAAAACTGTTTCAGTTCAGCAATATTCTTGAGATGTCTAGTGTGAACTGCTCTCGAGGTCATGCCACAGCATCTCAACTGGGTTGAGGTCAAGACTGACTGGGCCACTCCAGAAGGCGTATTTTCTTCTGTTGAAGCCATTCTGTTGTTGATTTACTTCTGTGTTTTGGGTCGTTGTCCCGTTGCATCACCCAACTTCTGTTGAGCTTCAATTGGCGGACAGATAGCCTTACATTATCCTGAAAAATGTCTTGATAAACTTGGGAATTCATTTTTCCGTCAATGATAGCAAGCTGTCCAGGCCCTGAGGCAGCAAAGCAGGCCCAAACCACAATGCTCCCTCCACCATACTTTACAGTTGGGATGAGGTTTTGATGTTGGTGTGCTGTGCCTTTTTTCTCTCCACACAGTATTGTGTGTTCCTTCCAAACAACTCAACTGTAGTTTCATCTGTCCACAGAATATTTTGTCAGTAGCGCTGTGGAAGATCCAGGTGCACTTTTGCAAACTTCAGACGTGCAGCAATGTTTTTATTGGACAGCAATGGCTTTTTAAATTAACCTTTATTTAACTAGGCAAGTCAGTTAAGAACAAATTATTATTTACAATGACGGCCTACCAAATGCCTCATGCAGGAATGGGGGCCTGAGATAAAAAATAAAATAAAATACAATACAAATATAAAACAAAACACATATCACAACAAGAGCGACACAACACTACATAAAGAGAGACCTAAGACAACAACATAGCAAGGCAGCAACACATGACAACACAGCATGGTAGCAACACAACATAACAACAACATGGTAGAAAAACAACATGGTAGCAGCACAAAACATGGTACAAACATTATTGGGCACAGACAACAGCACAAAGGGCAAAAAGGTAGAGACAACAATACATCACGCAAAGCAGCCACAACTGTCAGTAAGAGTGTCCATGATTGAGTCTTTGAATGAAGAGATCGAGATAAAACTGTCCAGTTTGAGTGTTTGTTGCAGCTCGTTCCAGTCGCTAGTTGCAGTGAACTGAAAAGATAAGCGACCCAGGGATGTGTGTGCTTTGGCGACCTTTAACAGAACGTGACTGTCAGAACGGGTGTTGTATGTGGAGGATGAGGGCTGCAGTAGATATCTCATATAGGGGGGAGTGAGGCCTAAGAGGGTTTTATAAATAAGCATCAACCAGTGGGTCTTGCGACGGGTATACAGAGATGACCAGTTTACAAAGGAGTATAGAGTGCAGTGATGTGTCTATAAGGAGCATTGGTGGCAAATCTGATGGCCGAATGGTAAAGAACATCTAGACGCTCGAGAGCACCCTTACCTGACGATCTATAAATGAAGTCTCTGTAATCTTTAAAAACNTGTGGAGGATGAGGGCTGCAGTAGATATCTCATATAGGGGGGAGTGAGGCCTAAGAGGGTTTTATAAATAAGCATKAACCAGTGGGTCTTGCGACGGGTATACAGAGATGACCAGTTTACAAAGGAGTATAGAGTGCAGTGATGTGTCTATAAGGAGCATTGGTGGCAAATCTGATGGCCGAATGGTAAAGAACATCTAGACGCTCGAGAGCACCCTTACCTGACGATCTATAAATGAAGTCTCTGTAATCTTTAAAAACATTTTTAACCTTTATTTAAGTAGGCAAGTCAGTTAAGAACAAATTCTTATTTTCAATGACAACCTAGGAACAGTGGATTAACTGCCCTGTTCAGGGGCAGAACGACAGATTGTTACCTTGTCAGCTCGGGGATTCGATCTTGCAACCTTTCGGTTACTAGTCCAACGGTCTAACCACTAGGCTACCTGCCGCCCCAGGTAGCCTAGCATGGGTAGGATGGTCATCTGAATCACGGTTAGTTTGGCAGCTAGGGTGAAAGAGGAGCGATTACGATAGAGGAAACCAAGTCTAGATTTAACTTTCACCTGCAGCTTTGATATGTGCTGAGAGAAGGACAGTGCACCGTCTAGCCATACTCCCAAGTACTTCTATGAGGCGACTACCTCAAGCTCTAAACCCTCAGAAGTAGTAATCACACCTGTGGGAGGAAGGGCATTCTTCTTACCAAACCACATGACCTTTGTTTTGGAGGTGTTCAGAACAAGGTTAAGGGTAGAGAAAGCTCGTTAGACAGTAAGAAAGCTTTGTTGTAGAGCATTTAACACAAAATCCGGGCAGGGGCCAGCTGAGTATAAGACTGTATCGTCTGCATATAAATGGATGAGAGAGCTTCCTACTGCCTAAGCTATGTTGTTGATGTAAATTGAGAAGAGCGTGGGGCCTAGGATCGAGCCTTGGGGTACTCCCTTGGTGAKAGGCAGTGGCTGAGACAGCAGATTTCCTGACTTTATAGACTGCACTCTTTGAGGTAGTTAGCAAACCAGCCCAAAGACCCCCAGCTTCTTCCGTGGTGTCCTCCCATGCACACCATTCTTGTTTAGTGTTTTACGTATCGTAGACTCGTCAGAGATATTAGCAGGTTTCAGAGATTTCTGTAAGTCTTTAGCTGACACTAGGATTCTTCTTAACCTCATTGAGCATTCTGCGCTGTGCTCTTGCAGTCATCTTTGCAGGACGGCCACTCCTAGGGAGAGTAGCAACAGTGCTGAACTTTATCCATTTATAGACAATTTGTCTTATGAACATCAAGGCTTTTAGAGATACATTTGTAACCCTTTCCATCTTTATGCAAGTCAAATTCTTAATCTTAGGTCTTCTGAGGTCTCTTTTGTTCGAGACATGGTTCGCATCAGGCAATGCTTCTTGTAAATAGCAAACTCAAATTTTGCGAGTGTTTTTTTATAGGGCAAGGCAGCTTTAACCAACATCTCCAATCTCATCTCATTGATTGGACTCCAGGTTAGCTGACTCCTGACTCCAATTAGCTTTTGGAGAAGTCATTAGCCTAGGGGTTTCACATACTTTTTCCGACCTATACTGTGAATGTTAAAATTATGTTTCAGTATAGACAACAACAATACAATAATTTGTGTGTTATTAGTTTAAGCACTCTGTTTGTCTATTGTTGTGACTTAGATGAAGATCAGATCAAATTTGATGACCAATTTATGCAGAAATCCAGGTAACTCCAAAGAGTTCACATACTTTTTCTTGTCACTGTAGGGAATAAGGAATCATTTGGACTTATTCCTACCTGCATCCTTCCTGTTCTTTCTTTTTATTTTTTTATTTTATTTTATTATAATTTTTTTTTTATCCCCTTTTCTCCCCAATTTTCTGGTATCCAATCGCTAGTAATTACTATCTGTGTCTCATCGCTACAACTCCCGTACGGGCTCGGGAGACTTCCTGTTCTTTCTAAGATAACACTAAATTGGCACTTAGCAATATCAGATCTATTTATATTATGGTTATTTAACATTATTTTTCCACTTACCTTGGATATAATTAATTCACTAAGGCAGTTTTTGGACAGTAGACATTTGTTTTGTTAGTGTAGCTACTACGCATCATTTTCAGAAAATGGGCTGAAAACAGTATACACTTTGACCTTTGAACCCAGAATGAGATCCATAATAAACCGTACCTGCCCCTCTTCTCCATACATTCCAGGATGATGGGGGAGATTGTGCTGTTTGAGGGGTAAGTCGTCCTGTTGTCTTGGTGTGTGGTCTCTCTGTACATCAGCGCTGCGAAAAGTCTGAATAAGGTACTGGCTTAGGAGTACCACATTACTGTAGACACAGGGAGCGAAATGTTACATGGGAGAATATCGGTCTGTCAAATCTAGGGAAAAAAACTCACAAAAGGGTCACAGTGTCAGAATGTCAATAGTTAAGAATTCATGTACAGTATTTGAGTGTGTCCGTGTCTTACTAGTGATGGTCTTTGCGGTCGTCCGGTGGTGGACGGCGGAGGAAGAGAGAGCGCTCCACTAGGCTCTCCATGTTTCTCGTTGGGTGCTTCAACTAGGGAGTAAATAATAGATAAGCAAGATCAATTCTTCCTCCACATCTACACAAACACTGATGTGTCTCCCTCTAACCTGGTGGGAGTATCCGTAACCCAAGGATCCATACGCAATCACCATCTCCATCTCCAGCTTACAGATGATCTGGAAAACAAGTCGGCTTTTATTGTGTTTGTCAATCCAGGAATCCGTTGTACAAAACTCCTATTGAACATGATATAACTGTCCCACATGTTGACCATGGTGTCTGATTCATATTCTGTACCTGGCGCTTGAGCCTCAGCTCCAGCAGGTGGTTCATTTGTGACTTCTGATTAGAGAACAGGACAGAGGACAAGACAGTTGATATCTGGTCCTGCATGCCAGCCTTCTAGCAGCAGGTGAATGAGAATACTTGTACCATCGACTGAAAGCTAAAATAGAAAGAAGCCATTGGTTCTTTGGTGGAGGACATCCACACGTGTTTAGCCCTGGACAGCCTTGTACACTCACTCTTATGATCATCATTTTATTATTATCCGATTTAAACATGGCATGGGGAGCATGAAGGGCGGTGGGGTCGCCCTATCGCTCCTGTCCAGTGGTTCACTCACACTGAGGATGTCCAGCAGTTTGACAAAGGTCTTTCCTATGAGCTTGGGAACTCCTGTGCCCTGCTCGAAGAAGATGAGCTCCACCAACAGACGGGGTGACTCACAGACACCCAGCGTGGTCAGTGCTCTTAGGAATCTGAAACATCCAAATGAGTCATTGATTGATTGTGTTAAGGTCTTGGATAGAGAAACACCTGTCCTGTTAGATACGGAAAATAATATTGTTACAACTTTCTCTATACAGTATTGCAATAGCTGGCCCATACTGACCTGCAGTGTAGCCAACTCTTGTCATGACCAATACATGAATCCAGACAGAGAGAAGTGGCTAGAGCATCAACACTTTTTATTTATTTCACCTTTATTTAACCAGGTAGGCTAGTTGAGAACAAGTTCTCATTTGCAACTGCGACCTGGCCAAGATAAAGCATAGCAATTCGACACATACAATGACACAGAGTTACACATGGAATAAACAAAACATACAGTCAATAATACAGTAGAAAAATAAGTCTATATACAATGTGAGCAAATGAGGTGAGAAGGGAGGTAAAGGCAAAAAAAGGCCATGGTGGCGAGGTAAATACAATATAGCAAGTAAAACACTGGAATGGTAGATTTGCAGTGGAAGAATGTGCAAAGTAGAAATAGAAAAATGGGGTGCAAAGGAGCAAAATAAATACAGCAGGGGAAGCGGTAGTTATTTGGCCTAAATTATAGATGGGCTATGTACAGGTGCAGTAATCTGTGAGCTGCTCTGACAGCTAGTGAGGGAGATAAGTGTTTCAGCTTCAGAGATTTTTGCAGTTCGTTCCAGTCATTGGCAGCAGAGAACTGGAAGGAAAGACGACCAAAGGAGGAATTGGCTTTGGGGGTGACCAGTGAGATATACCTGCTGGAGCGCGTGCTACGAGTGGGTGCTGCTTGGGACCAGTGACCTGAGATAAGGCGGGCTTTACCTAGCAGAGACTTGTAGATAACCGACTGGCTACAGGTTTGGCGATGAGTATGAAGCAAGGGCCAACCAACGAGAGCGTACAGGTCGCAATGGTGGTGGTGTATGGGGCTTTGGTGACAAAACGGATGGCACTGTGAAGACTGCATCCAGTTTGTTGAGTAGAGTGTTGGAGGCTATTTTATAGATGACATCACTGAAGTCGAGGATCGGTAGGATGGTCAGTTTTACGAGGTATGTTGGCAGCATGAGTGAAGGATGCTTTGTTGCAATATAGGAAGCCGATTCTAGATTTAATTTTGGATTGGAGATGCTTAATGTAAGTCTGGAAGGAGAGTTTACAGGCTAACCAGACACCTAGGTATTTGTAGTTGTCCACGTATTCTAAGTCAGAGCCGTCCAGAGTAGTGATGCTGGACCGGCGAGCAGGGCGGCGGCATGATCGGTTGAATAGCATGCATTTAGTTTTACTTGCGTTTAAGAGCAGTTGTAGGCCACGGAAGGAGAGTTGTATGGCATTGAAGCGCATCTGGAGGTTAGTTAACACAGTGTCCAAAGAGGGGCCAGAAGTATACAGACAACTAATATACCTACTTACCTGTATGGAGAAATACTTCCACTCGTTGAAGCAGAGGGGGAACTTGGAGCCCTCCGCCTTGGAGTCCTTGTAGGGCTGGACCATAGTACACTTCACCTTCTCCCCAATACTCGCCCTCAGGAAGCCCTGGGTGCCTTTCTTTATGGAAGCTGGGAACACAATGCTCAGGAAAACTTCATTTTACTAGTAATTTAGCAGACACTCTTATCCAGGGCCACTTACGATGGACTAACTTAACTACCTCAGTTAGCACACTGACACACAGCTTTGGCATGGTGAATAGGGTCTAATGATTTCACTGTTAGGGGCCACTGAGAAGGATACAGTTTTTATTGAAATCCCTGCAGTTTTTCAGATGGACTGTTAGACATCCTTTCTGTAAACAAAARATATTATTTTAAACACTACAGTCCTTTAATGTAATAATAATATTTGTCAGGTGTAAAGTCTATATTCCAGTTAACTAAGCATAATAATGTMAATTGACAATACTAGAATGCAAATTCACCAGTGGGCCTCGTGGAATTAGTGGCGGTGGTGGGGGAAGCTCCTCATCCTCTTCCTCATCGTCATCAGGAACAGGCTCGGCTCTTGACACTCTTCTCAACAGCTGTGAAAATMAACCAGGTAGCAACCCAGCCCTCTAMTGTTATGCCCGTGACAACTGATGATTCAATGTGCATCTATCAAACTGAGAAATTACTGTKGGCGTATTTCTAGAGGGTAAATATGCCTGCCTGTTGAAACAATTATATTTACATTCCCAATGAGATTGACTGATTTTCCATCTGTTGGTGGCCCTTCGGTTGTCGTTGCCACTGGATCAGCCATGATACACCTCGGCGCCTAGTATTTTTGAGAAAGTTTGTAAATCGGAAGAAAATGTACCACTGGAAAACGCTTTCAAAATAGTGATTGACTTGGGCTGTTGTCAGGGCAACATACGTCCAACAAAAACAAGCGCGGCCTTGTTCTATCCGGGGAGCGTTCGTAAATTAACAAGGGCGTTGTCAGATTGTCCGTTCGTAAAATCAGAGAGTTTCGCTCTCGGAGCGTTCAGAGTACACACTGGACGCTCTGGTCGAGGAGTAGGGTTGATCCGAGTGTTCTGACCTCACAACGGCTGTCACGCACCCAAGCTCTGGCTAAAGTTAGCTAGCTTGCTAGCTACTTCCAGACATAAATGAGAGAACACCTCACTGACCATTTCTCACCCTAGCAGAGATGGTTAGGCTGTCTTCATGTTATCCAGAGCGTTGGTGACTGCAACTGTGCTGCTGGCAACAATTTAATTACGCTTTTTTTTGCCGACGTTTACTAACACTGGCCATATWGGGGTGTTGAGCGTTCGTAAATATATAAATTATTCTCTGCCACACTCAGACGAGTGCTCTGAAATCGCAGTATATAGCCAGAGGGAATTTACGAACGCACCCCATGTTCAGCAGTGTAATCGCTCCAAGAAGCTTTTTGCTCGTTATGTACTACACATACATTTTCATGATTGTTGGTCGCACCATAGTGAAATATTAATGTATCGTTTAAAATACAAAAACATGCCTATATGCTGATTGTACAAAACAATAGGAACACCTGCTCTTTCCACGACAGACTGACCAGGTGAATTATATTATCCCTCATTGATGTCACCTGTTAAATCCACTTCAATCCATATATGAACTGGAGGTCATTGATGTCACCTGTTAAATCCACTTCAATCCATATATGAACTGGAGGAGCCAGGTTAAGGTTTTTTACACATGGATTGTGTAATGTGTGCCATTCAGAGGGGGAATGGGCAAGACAAACATATTTAAGTGCCTTTGAACGGGGTATGGTAGTAGGTGCCAGGCGCATCGGTTTGTGTCAAGAACTGCAATGCTGCTGGGTTTTTCATGCTCAACAGTTTCCTGTGTGTATCAAGAATGGTTCATCAGCCAAAGGACATCCAACCAACTTGACACAATTGTGGGAAGCATTGGAGTCAACATGGGCCAGCAACACTGTGGAACGCTTTCAGCACCTTGTAGAGTCCATGCCCCTCCAAATTGAGGCTGTTCTGAGGGCAAAAGAGGGTACTCCAAATTAGGAAGATGTTCCTAATGTTTTGTACACAGTGTCCTATTTTCACAGCTACAATCAGCCATACATATTAATTACATTTTTTGACAAGACTTTAATGATTACTTTCCACTTGTGTATACAAAGCAGTTTGTCTGTACAGAATGGACCAGGGAGACATTTAAAAGAATCACTTACAATTRAGTACCTGGAAAGTGCAAAAAGTAKATTTAAAATCCACTAAAATAAAAATCATGCTGTACATTATACACCAGTATTTATAAATCAGATATACACACACACATCCATTTTGGTGACAGTCACAGAGCAAGCAGCTAAGGTAAGACACCAATATATTTCWGATTTTTAGTCTACTTTGTTTACAGTTCTAGATTCTTGGTTCCTATTGGATGTGAAGTTTGTGGAATGCTGCTATCCATGGGTTATCATGGAGGGAGGGGTAACAAGGAATTCTACACACTAACCGGATAATTGTCTGTATGATGCAACGTGGATAAAAAGGCACTGTTTCAGTGGTGGGTTTGGAAGAAAGTCCTAAAACAAGATAGTGGTGTCTGACTGACAAACTAAGATTGACAAAAATAGAAACATTTATTAAATACGTCCTTTGGAAAAAATGATTAACACATCCTGATAAGAATGGAAACMGATTAAAGGAGTATGCCATCTAGACACATCAGCATAAACAATTAAAAATAAACATATATTGAAACGGCCTCTTGTTTAAAAAAAAAGGGCACACGTTGGTCTGTGATTGCAATCTCCAGACAGATTGCGGAGACACTTAAGACCAAAAACAACCACACTGCACATAGAAGTCTGATCCCTAATCTATAACTACCATAGAATCAGAATGAATGACTCTAAGTCCATGATAGATAAGAACCAGAATCACTGAATTATTATCAAGAAGGCAAATGATATGACAAGGAAATAAGGAATTTGGCATTTTAAGAAACTATTGTCATCATGAACAAACACACTCACATTATGCAACAGATGACCTACCCCGACCAAACTGTCATTTTGATTTGACAGGAGCATAACAACCATAAGGATTCAATGGGGGGTGAAATCATTCATAATCTCAAACATTGACATAAAAACACACATGAAATCTCAAAAGCCACATTAGGCCTGGTTCACAGACACACGTTTAGTGACGTTACTGCATTTATGGAACTCCAGAGGACCTTAACTAGCTGACATGGCTCCCAACTAAGAGACCATGATGGAAGGAGGAGGAACACTGAGGTGATTCTGACTGTTGGAAGATGACAGCCGTTTGGGCCGTCCCTTGGCAGAATAAGTCTCATCTCCCAATCGCGTCGTCCCTGTCAGAAAAAACAGGAAGACTGGAGATTTTTTTTTAGTTCAGCCTTGACAAGAAGAGGCTGGAATGTACCAATGCACAGTCAGCGGAGCAGAGGAAGGAACTATATTGCTGTAACACTGACATCTCAAAAGCCCTTAGAAAGTCTCCCCTCTCATTCTGAAAGGTGGATCGATCCACCGTCTTTAGTTTTTCGCCGCATAAATCTTRGTTGAACAACTGAAGCACCACTTAAAAACATACAAATAATGTAGTGTGAATTTAAATAGCCTACGGGGAAAAAAACTAGTTTTCATTCATAAATAAACATTGATTCAAGTAACATAAAAACATTCTAGGATGAATCTAGCGCTAAACATTGCACACTAAGCCAGGTTCAGTATGGTTCGTCCCTCCAAAACATGCGGTCTAACACAAGTGTAGTGATGGGCTGTGTGAGAAGCTTGCAGTGTGTGTAAGAGTGTAGTGTTCGAGGGGAGCGAGTCCTTTGGGCACGGTATGGGGTAGCTAGTGATTCTACAACACTAGGCTTCTCTCTTCTTCTGTAGTGTCAAACTAGCGGACTTTGGGTGCGTTCCAGGTTGTCTTTATTGCCGATTATCAGATCTCACAACGCCTGGAGAAGTGTTCAGCGTCTCAGGAACCACATTAAATGTGATATAGAAATCTACTGAGATTGCAATAGAGATGACATGGAACGCAGTCAGAGGCTTCTCCAATAGGGAGGGGTCTATGCATGTGTACATTAGCAAACAAGTGTGTGTGTGTCAGGCTTAGTACGAGTGTTGGATACCTTAGGGCCCCGTCCTCTATACTAAATGAGGAGTGGGCTGGAAATGCCACACAAAACACAACCTAACCACAGACCTTATACACATGCACGCATCTGTAAAAAAAAAAAAAAACTACAATTATCAGTAACATCAAACACAAAAAAAACTAAACAAAAACATTGTATTGTGACTGAACATAGCCCCTTAATGCTGCATAGGAGCCCTGAGGCATCGGTCACAGCCTAGTCAGACTGGAAGGCAAAACCAAGTCAACAAAGACCACTGGAGAAAACAACCAGCYAGAGACAACACACAGAAACACAAAGAGCGTACATACACACACACACACACACTGCTCAGTGGTCTCAGGTTCAGGGCCCAGAAAAGTGGGTTATCTTGATGACCAGAGAAATYTAATTCCCATTGAAGTCAGAGTTATGGGATGGGTGGACCGTCAATCAGGTTAAGTGTTCCCATTGGAGTAATTACATTTCTACGTTGGGGATCCCCTTCGTTCCATGGGCCTGACAGGTGGAGGGGTCAGAGGTCAGCTCAGACTGTTGTAGTGTGTGTCTGCATAGAGGGTCTCTGTAGTAGTGGGAGCCACTGGCCTGACCGTGCTAGTGATGATGATGGAGGAAGATGAAGAGTAATGGCCATGGGTGTCATTGAAGGGGAGGGTGAGGGGATGTGTGCACCTACAGTAGGATCAGAAACTCGACGCCCGCGCCGGTTGGTGCGTCCTGACCTGCCCTACTCATCCGCCTAACCTTTACACACAGTTAAAAACACACACACACACACACACACACACACACACACACACACACACACACACACACACACCCCCTGTCTTCCACTCGTGGGTCAGTCTGTCCTTCAAGTCAGAGGGAGGAACAGAAAAGGAGAGTAAGATTCCCCCAAAACAGTCATCAGTCAATCAAAACGAGGGGTGGTTCAATCTGATTGGGTAAACTGTGATGATTGGCAGGGCTGGCGGGCCAATCAGGCAGGCAGCAGGGTGAGGGGGTGTGGTGGTAGTGGAAAGGGGGGTGGAAGGGGTGGTTGTGGGGGTCAGTTCTGGTTGCAGGCTGGTTGGTACTCTGTCTCTCCAGAGGAGATCTGGGTCAGGCGCTTGCTGGAGCCCCACAGCTTACGAGTGATCTGGCCTGAACGCATCTGAGAAGAGTGGAGGAAAGGAGAAGGAGGAAGTGAGGAAGAGGAGAGACAGATGAGGRGGAGGAGGAYGAGGAAAGTGTGAAGTCAAAAGAAACAAACAAAAAGCAGGATATGATTTATGAGTGATCGGTTAGTTCAGAAATGTTGGAATGACCTAGTGCCAGTTCAAAACCAAAGCTTGGTTCACTTTGAYGCAGGTCCATTTGTATAAAAGAAAGGTGAGAGAAGTTGGGAGGGGATCAAATTATCAATTGATTCGAGYGTGATTCCCTGTGTCCCTCCCTATCCCATAACATCCCATCATTACAGCCCCAGAGTTAACCTTACTTCAGAACAGCCCCAGAGCTAACCTTACTTTCATGTCTACCAGTAGGGAGGAAGAAATCAGGGTTAAACCATTTTCACTTGAAGAGCAGGAAGACAATARGGGTTAAACCATTTTCACTTGAGGAGCAGGTGGGAATAAATTACAGCCTAGTGTATCTTATTATAGCGTAGCTTATTACTAATATAGTTTATATGGCTTGAATTTGCAGAGGTGTTCATCCAAGGCAATTCACAGCATGTCACAAATACATATTAAATCAGTCAATAATAATGACACTTCCGGTAAACAATATTGGACAACACCATCCCAAGGCCCAAAAATAAGTCATTCCTCGGTTAGAATGAGGTAAACGGAAGCCCATGTTTTCATTTCACAGTAATATTCCAGGAGAGGGTGTGTTGTACTCATTCAGAGGGGTTTATGGAATGTCTCAAGTGTTACTGTGTGTGTGTGTGGTCACCAATTCTTTCAGGGTGAGAATGGGCCAGGGTCCTGCTCACTCTGGGGCATACGCCCCAGAAACAGGGTCATGTTCATTAGGGCACGCAACAGAAAATGGGYAAAAAAGTCCAGGTAGCTCCTCCGCTGTTTCAGTCAGTTTTCTCCCGTTTGGTGCCTAATGAACACAACCGAGGTGTATGTGGCTAAGGAAGGGCGGGTCATTTAGGACAAATTATTGGCACTAAAACAGAGAGAGAATGGTATGCGGTGGTAGTTTGTAGGGTGAGTTTATGAAGTTCCCTCTGAGGTAAATACTTTTTTTTTTTTTTATTGAATTGAGGGGGATGTTTTGCTCAGGGGGTCAGGGGTCAGGGCCCTGGGGGTTAAACATTAACTTGTCCCGGAGGCTCAGCCTGCGGGCAGGCGAGCGCACCCTCAGCGGGGCGAGCAGTGGCATTGCCATGAGGGGTGAGCCCTCCAGGCTCTGGGCGATGTAGTTTCTGAACGAGCTCTTTACCTCGGCCGGCTTTCCCACGCCCACAATGATCAGCTTGCCGTCCTGCAGGCCCGCCAGCACGTGGCTCTGCTCCTTGGTGACGGACACGCAGCGCACGGGCACGCGCATTGCCATGGGGGCGGCGCACAGGGACAGGCTGCCCGGGGGAGAGAGGAGGGGAGGGGAGGGGAGGGGAGAGAGACAGAGTGAAGGGTTGGGTTAGACAGATAGAAAAAATCCCTGATATATGTACCACTAAAATCCTTGGGAGGGCTGCCTGTGTGTTTTTTTGGGCCATCTAAGTCTAAAGAGAGAAAAATCATATACATTATAATAATAATAAACTATGTATGCATATATGATTTGTTTGGGGGGGTGAAAACGTTTTCAGTGTAAACTTAAACGACTAAAACCAGATATAAAGTAGAAAAAAAAATATATATAATAATAATAATAATATATATATATATATATATATTAAAATAATTATAATCTTTGAGAACTAACAAATCACCAATATAAAAACTACACAGTCAGGGAGAATTGAAAATTTCAAAAACAATGAATTTAGAAGTATTAATATTGTTATGTTTGAGTAAAAGAACACAGTATTAGACATGGTAAAATGCATAGAATTGCAGGAAATTAGCTTTAATACTGCAACATTTTCTCTCAGCTCAATGGAGACATGTGTAGAAATGCAGGAAATGGGCTTAAAAATATATATWTTTTTTAAATCAGCCATTCAGCTGGGCCCATTACCACCTGAGACCCTTTTTGATACAGCAGAAACCCTGTAGATGCATGCGTGCAGTCGCGCACACAGACAGACAAACACACACAGGAAACCAGGTTACCTGTACAGGTCTCGTATGGAGAGGAAGCCCTGCTCGCTGCCGATAACCAGGTACTCCCCGGACACACACATGTCTGTCACCTGCTCCTTCAGGCCCTCCGTACACAGGTGCTTCCCATTGACAGAGTACAGGTGCAGGCCGTTCTTATCCTAAACAGAGACAGGATGAYAGACAATCATTCACCAGGACCCAATCATAATGTACCATCTAGTGGTCAACTAGCGTTTTGCTAAGCATCATGGTACAGTACGTCATACTTCCTAACTCACCAACTAAGTCGGTCAGTCAGTCACTAAGTAAATAACTCACTCACCAAGTAAGTCACTATGGCTACGTTCAGTCAGCCCAATTCTGATATCTTTTCCACTAATTGATTTGTTGACCAATCACATTAGATCTTTCTCAGAGCTGATCTAAATTCATGGTCGTGAATTAAAGATCTGAATTGGGCTGCCCGTCTAAGCACACACACACACACACACACACACACACACACACACACACACACACACACACACACTAGCTGCCTGGTCAGACTCCTGCACCAAAACACATTAAGATTTTAGAGAAGACGATCACGACATTTTCAACGACAAATGAACAAAATCACCTATCAAGAACATGTGTTAGTGTACCTTGAGCGTGGCCTTGCCCTCTACACAGGTGTGAACCACCACACACCCCTCATAAGAGATAGCTAGGTGCAGGATGGAGACAGGCAGGGAGCTCTCACAGGGCGGCCGGAGACACCGCATGTACTGGCCCCGACGCACCGTGTGGATGATCACCGTCCCGTCCTGGTACACAGAAACAAAACATCAGCAAGATCCATCTATCAACCAACCCTTCAAACTTCTCTTCATCCAACCTCTTCAGCTTCCTTCACCACCCCTCCAACCTCTTTCAACAAGAAAACACACGCCGACTGCCCTTCAACCTCTTCACGCCCCCTCCAACCCTTCCACGCCCCTCCAACCTCTCACCCCCCTCCAACCTCTTCACCCCCCCTCCAACCCTTCACGCCCCCCTTCCAACCTTTCACCCCCCCCTCCAACTCTTCACCCCCCTCCAACCTCTTCACCCCCAACCTCTTCACCCCCCCAACCTCTTCACCGCCCCTCCAACCTCTTTCACGCCCCGCCCCCCTCAAACCTCTTCACACGCCCCTCAACCTCTTCACCGCCCCCTCCAACCTCTTCATTACCACAAGAATCAGTGCCAAGGAGGTCGTGGCGCCAAACCCTGGCGCTCGTCCCTCACTCTCGCTCCATTTATCTACTCCCATCTCCCCCGACCGAGACGTGGCACGCATTTCCGTACCTCTCCGGTCAAACCCGCCCAGTCGCGTCACAACGTGTCTACCCGCCTGGCCGCGACACGCCGGCCCATCTGCTAATCGCTAATTAGCCCCTAGCTGACATCTGACTACGAACCGGCCCTACACCCCACGTCCCAACCTTTGACGCGCCCTATACCCTTATTTATAATTTATAATAAACCTCCAACCTCTTCACCCCCCTCCAACCTCTTCACCCCCCCTCCAACCTCTTCACGCCCCCCTCCAACCTATTCACGCCCCCCTACAACCTCTTCACGCCCCCCTACAACCTCTTTCACGCCCCCTCCAACCCCTTCACGCCCCCCTCCAACCTCTTCACCACCCCCTCTCAAACCTCTTCACCGCCCCCCCAACGCTCTCAAAGCCTCCCCGAGGTGCGCCTGGCAATAGACACAATGACAGCCCGTCCCTGTGCCCCGGCCTAGTCCTACCGGCGCCGAGTTAGCAGCGTACGTCTGCACATGCAATGCGCAACCTTTGCACTCACGATGGCGCCTCAGAACCACTGCGTGCAAGCCGACGTGAATTGCCGCGTCGAAGAGACGTGCGGCCGCACACCCCTGGCCAGATCTATCTCTGTCTCTCCTACTTTAGTTCGTTGATCGTGTACGCCTCCCAGCCCAACCTCTTCACCCCCCCTCCAACCTCTTACCCGTGATCCAGAGACGGCCATATCCAGCTCTGTGCTGATGCTGACGCTCAGCACCTCGTCAGTGTGTCCATACAGCACCTGTACCGGCTTGGGACACAGCCCCACCGGACAACCTCCCTGTAGGACACACACAACACATTCAGTCACACACTCATACACCTGGGTAGTATTCAGTAGGGCATACAGTAGTAAAACAGTTTGCAACCGAAAGCAGATGGGTCAAACCGTTTCACTTTTCTTTTTTTTTGAGTGTACTAACATCAAACGTTTCCACAGTAACAATGCAGTACAAATGCTTTCTAGCCAGTGTAGTGTATTCCAATAAACCCTCAGGCTTCATGATCTCACCTGCTGCAGCACCTGCCACACCATACAGGTGTTGTCCCTGGATCCGGAGATCAAGTGGATCCCACAGTAGTCTGTCGACAGGCACGTGACTATGTCTGCGGCGAGAGAGAAGAGAGATGACGCCAAATAATTACTATACTGTATGTGTATGTGTGTCTGAGTGCATGTATGTGTGTGTGTGTGTGTCTGAGTGCATGTATGTGTGTGTGAGATCCATCCATACCCATGTGTCTGATGTGATGTCCCACAGTCTTTCCCTTGACCAGGGAGGTGACCCTCAGGCTGTTGTCCCAGTGGCCACCGCTGAACAGGAGCTTCCCGTCATGTGACACCACAAACAGACCTGCGGTCACCTCCACGCTCGGAGAGAAGGGCCCACCCAGGACCCGCTGGGTCCTAGAGAAGGGGGGGCAGAAAGGAGGAGGCCTCAGATACATAACTCACAGAACAACTTTATGACCAAGTAATGACATCAAGTGCCCTCCAAGGGTCTGTTCCAAAACGTTTAAAGTGCATTCTTCCTGTCTCCCATCCTGGAGATAATCACAGATCTGTATGTGCTTGGATACGCCATGGCAGAGTTTCCATCATACTGCTGTGACAAACCAAACATTCTCAGATGAGTGATTACTTCAAGGAATGGAGGTAAGAACTCAAACAGGGCTCCCGGTCTCCCAGTCAGACTACAAAGCCCCACAGTTTCAAGTAGGAAAGGGGTCGGTGTTGGGGAGGGACTGACTTGGGGTTGGCCACGGTGGGGTCCTTGATGAAGGTAAAGTAGTTGGAGATGTTCTTGTCATAAGGCAGCCAGCCGTGGGTTCCCATCAGACAGTTCTGACTCAGGGTCACCATAGTGTCTGGGCTGCCCTGGGTGATGAAGGAGTGGGACTGGTTCTTGGGCACCACGGCTTTCACCAGAGGCACGTTGTCATTGATCCCCTACAAATCAACATTTATTTTTGAAGCTGTTTTTCAATAAAAGTTTTTCATAAAGTACTTTATAATAACCAACAAAGAGGGTCATGATCATATGCTTTGGTGTGTGTTTTCAAAACTAACCTCGACAAAGAAGGACTTGAGTTCGGCAAGGTGCTCGAAGATACTGAGGGGCGAGGCGTCTAGTCGACCTTTCCTCTTCTCCACCTCCTCCAGAGAAAGACGTACAGGGTGTGGCTCCTACACACACAGACAACACATCACTATAGTCCATCTAAAACACCTATTCTAAACCAGTGATTCTCAGTTAAATATCCCTGAGTAACCCCACCAGCACCCATTTCTGTTGTAGCCCTGGCTAAACTAATCACCAAGCTGTTGACTAGTTTAATAAGGTGTTTGTCTGGTGCTACAACAATGAGTACTGTTGAAGGTCRTCAAAGACCAGAGATGAGAATCACTGTTCTAAATAACCTGMTACAGCCTCATTCCCAATGATTCCTAATTGACTGGTTCATCCTTCAGTGTTCCAATGGGCTCATATCACGAGGAAGGCCTGGGAGGTTTCTCCTGGTCAGGTCAAGCCTTGTGTGTTTTCCAGTACCTTGAGCAGCTGGCAGGGTGTCTGTCCAAAGTTACTGATCATCCCCTCTACAGCTTTACGCTCCTTCTCATCAGTGATGGCATCCAGGTCCACCGCCCCTACAGCAAAACCAGAGATAAACGCTTCAGTAAAGTGCCATAATATAGCAATCTACCGTTTCTTTAGCATGAGTGCTATTGTATCAGTCTATGGGTTTTAGTGTTAGCATCCGTACCTTCGTAGGTTCAGCGTTTATTTAGCATCAGTGCTATTGTATCAATGAGAGTCTATGGGTTTAGTGTTAGCATCCGTACCAGTAAGATGCTATGGATAAGAGCATCTGCTAAATGACCAAAATGTAAATGTACCTCCACAGGTGCAGCGTTTCTTTAGCATCAGTGCTATTGAATGAGTGGGAGTCTTTGGGTGTAGTGTTAGCGTCCGTACCTTCGTAGGTGCAGTAGTAGAAGACATTGAGTGCCTCCACGGCCGCGGGGCCTCGCTGTTTGTAACCGAAGATCAGATCGATCCAGTCTTGCAGGTGGGCCGACACGTACTCAGACTCCTGTTACACAACACATACACCACACACACACATATATATATAACCCCCACAACAATAACTCACTAAATACTACTCTCTGTGGAATGCATTTATCCTGCACATCATGGTAAAGGAATGTGTGTGATCCAATTGMGTTCCAGAGTTWTTTCCTCCCCCCTTGGGATAAAGCATTATGGTAATGGTGACTGTCCATGAGAAAAGGAGGCTCACCAGGGCTTTCCTGTGCTTATAAATGAAGTCCTCTGGAGACTTGGCCCATTTAGGCAGGATGACATCATTCACCCTCTCCTTAGAGATCTGCAGGCGCCCTAGATCAAAGGCTAGAGGGAGCGAGAGAGGAGGATGAACAAAGGACAGGGGAGTGAAAGTGGATTCCATCAGAGTAGCAGTGTGACCGGAAAAAAATAAAACAGACAAAATAAAGTTAAACTGAGATTCTCCGTTTTTACGATTCAGGGTGTAATTGGGTCAGTTATAGATTTTGTCCGATTTGAACAAGTTCCAGTGTTCCACAATCTGACCGCAACTGACAAAATCTGAACCGGTCCAGTTGAGTCCAGATTATCTCTGATTGACTGTGTGAACACCACAACAGGAGGCGTGTTAGTACGGACAGTCAACRAACATAGCCAGTGTGTCTGTGATTCTCTACAGACATGGAGCTCATCTCACCGTTCTGATTCTCCAGGAACTCTGGGAAGTAGAAGAACTCTGGGATGAGCTCCTTGACGTCGTTGGGGTTGTCCGTGAGGGTCTGCCACAAAGCCGGGATGGAGTGGAACTGACGGTCCGCACAGTCAAACCTGGACCGAGGGAGGAAGACCAACAGCCAATGGTCTTAAAGTATGCCATAGTACTAGAGACAGGATGMTTTTTRCACCATGTGACGTGACCAAGACAAACTGTGGATCTAGTAAGGCTGTAGCTTGGTGAGYGAAAGACTCCTGGCCTTACTGACATCAGTACAACAGCARCTCTCCAGACAAGAGCATAGATACATCAGATTGTCAGTTGGAATACAGGTGTAATCACAGAACCAGAATGACTAGAACGRACAAAGCTGCTCAGACCACAGCAAWTTGACTGGTACAACCCGAGCACTGATAACTCCATGGACTTTAATGCTGTTAACTTCTGGCCTGAGGTTTCTAGTCTGATTCCCCCTCACCAAAACCCATTGCTTACCGTCCACTCTGTAGCGCGATGTGGAGGGACGTGAAGGGTTCCACGCGGATGAGATAGTGCATGACTCCTGCTGCGTTGGAGTAGTGGGTACCGTAGTGGAACCGGTCGATGGTGCCCGTGGGGTCCTCAAAACTCTCATACCTACAGACAGGGAGACGTGAACTTAACATTATAATTACTTACTATATTTACTAGAATAMAATCCAGTTATTGCRCTCAAAAGAGACATTTCCTCAACGGTAATAAAGTGTTGTATTGCAGTAAGTCTAGTTCTATGGACGAGGACACGTATGTAGTGAAGAGAATGAATGAAGACACTGCCYCCCTGGAACATGTCACGTAATGCAGGTATGTAGACGCAGCAGCGGCTCAGTSAGAGAGGTTGAGKGAACGTACTTCTCCCGGACAGTCTTGGCGTTCCGCTCGTTGAGTACGGCCACTGGCTTGGACAGGTCCCGGAACACCCCTGGGTCTGTCAGGTCCAGCTCCTCTGACGTGTAGTCCGACAGGATCCAGGGGAACTGGGGATACACACACACACAATTAACTAAACCATGAACACCCCTTA
Organism: Salvelinus sp. IW2-2015; assembly: GCF_002910315.2. Lineage (NCBI taxonomy): Eukaryota > Metazoa > Chordata > Actinopteri > Salmoniformes > Salmonidae > Salvelinus > Salvelinus sp. IW2-2015. Next base: position 84,211 of record NW_019943579.1, read on the forward strand.
AAAGAGCACCAAGATGGTATATTCCARATCTTCCCCCATAGGGTCCGTGTTAACAGAACGTACCACTGGGTACTGAGACAAGTCGTTGTAGGTTCGGCCCGCGATGGTGTTCAGCTGGATCAGGTAGTCAAAGTTGGTCATCTCTCGGTTCACCCATTTCTACCAAAGACAAGAGAYAGAGYGGMMTWWKACAKKKRSTSWKKACAKWARKMMAGACCATACTGACTACTTAACATGGGTCATGCTCAGTAYYGRACAACGTAACAAAACGTTTTGCAAAAAATAATACATCTGTTCTTATTAGACCAGTTCAGGGAGTATCACCTCCGTTTCAAACCACTTCCTCCCTACTGAACACGACCTTGATCTCCCATGTGAACTTTTGACCCCTGACCTGTGTGAGTCCGGAGGCCTTGAGCAGCTCCTGTGGTGAGCGTGTGCCGTACAGGCTGAGGGAGCGCAGCAGCAGCATCCTACTGTACACCTTGTTCCGCACCTGTCAATCAAACCACACAGACCATTCCAACATGAAGGGGTCTGTTCAAAAGTGTGAAATCTTTCAGAATGCTCAGATCAAAATATATTATGTAAAACAGATATGATGGCCTGTCATGTAGAATAGGGAGTAGTACAGGTTATATTTGTTCTTAACGTTTTACTGTACTCAACACACCCCAGTACTCCAGGCCTATGTAGTCATTCCTTCTACATAAGTGTTTCCCAAACACCCCCCCCCCATCTACTTACTTGATCTATTCCAGGACTAGCCCTTGATGAGTTGAATCAGGTGACGTGCTAGTTCTGGAATAGACCAAGTAGTGAAATGGATGGGGGTACACCGTTCTCAATCCACGTAAAAAGCAGATCCCASAAATMGCCTGACCTCTTTCTTAAAGTTGAGGAAGTAGTTGGTCTGGTCTATGAGGAAGATCTCCAGGGCCGAGCGGCGGAGGTTGTACCTTCGCAGGTGGATCTCCCGGATCTGAGATAGAGGCCACTTAAAGTCCTGACCAACACCTGGAAGGACAGACAGGGGGTTGGTTATGTATAATACATAAGGCCAGGAGTTTGACCTAACTAGTGACTTGACCATGGCAAAACTCCAGGCCCTAATATTAACCCTTCGTCATTCCATGACGTATTAATATATGATGTGTATTGCATGTGGGAGCAGCTACACCTCTATGTCTAAGACAACACAATGAGAGTCTAACAGTGAGGTATGTATCTACTGTACATGTCTAGTCATAACAGCTGTACCTCCTTGTCTAAGACAACACAATGAGAGTCTATCAGTGAGGTATGTATCTACTGTACATGTCTAGTCATAACAGCTGTACCTCCATGTCTAAGACAACACAATGAGAGTCTAACAGTGTAGTATGTATCTATTGTACATGTCTAGTCATAACCCATCCATAACCTCTGGTTGATCAACTCCTGCTCCACTCGCTCACTCTCCTTCAGCCTTCCTTTCTCTCTCCTTCTTACTAACAGCAACTCTTCCTCTCACTATTCCTCCCACTATTTCATCCCTTCTTCCTCRCCTCCCTCCTCTTTCAGGAGAACCCTTCCTCTAACCCCTACGACCCTCCTATCTTCCTCCCTCTCTCCTCACCCTCCTCCTTCTCTGTGCTGCTGTCATAGAAGTAGATGTGCTGGGTGGTGAGCTCCAGACGTCCAGGGCTGACATCCACCTGGGTGACCAGCTCACAGTCCTCCCACAGAACCAGCTTCTCCTTCTGGCCTGCCTCCTCCACCTCCCCCCTGGAAAGAGASAGCGAGAGAGAGATAGAAACAGACAGATAGTTGACCAAGTCCATTCACGTTTGTAGTCAAAGCCACCCAACAGTCCACGACAGACACAACACACAGRAATTGTWGACAACGTTGAGAGTGTACTGACGTGTTGTTGGTCYCTGCYGGGTCGTCTTCAGGCAGCTCCAGAATGTCATCCTCCAGGTCGCTGACCTTCACCTGCTTGACCGCTTCCAGCAGTAAGGACTCAGATGTCACCCTCTGCTGCTGGACACCTGGGGGACGAGGGAGATGAAGAGGAGGAACGAGAGGCAGAAGAAGAGTTAGAGGAGGAGGAAGGTGGAAGAGGAGGAAGATGAGTTGTTAGAGGAGAAGGAAGAGGAGGAGGAACAAGAGGCAAAGGAACAAGAGGCAGAGGAAGAGTAAGAGAACAAAGAAGACGAAGAGGAAGAGAAACAGGAAGAGGAGAAGGGTCAGTGTCTGCAGCTAACATTATGGTTTATTCAGACTCCAGCGATGCCTTGTCAAGGGAACCAGTGAAGCTGCCTCTCTTACCCAGGTTGTCCCTGAGAGCGCTGGCCTGCCGGTGGTCCTCATAGTTGTAGTTGGGCACCAGTTTGAGTCTCATGCGGGAGTAGTTCTCCGCGCTGGACACTCGCCAGTGCATCTCACTCTGCTGCCTYAGAAAACAACAGACAGAAGAACGTCAACTAAGTTGCATGAACTGAAGAACAAACTGAARGTAAGAGAGACARCCAGAAACTCTTCTAGGGAGTTGTTCCTAGCCACTGTGCTTCTGCCTCTGCATTGATGGCTCTTTGGGGGTTTTAGGAGGGGTATCTGTAAAGCACTTTGTGACAACTGCTGATGTAACAAAACAAAAAAACTGAAAAAAGGGTTTATAAAATAAACTGCATTGATTGATTGACTGGAGGACAGTGGACAACAGTTCTTTGGCTGATCATGTGTTTGCTGTGGTGCTGAGGTAATTACCAACGAAGTCCTATAATCACATATAATACTGTATATATTATAATAAATATCTACATATCATGTGTGTGGCCGTTACCTGTCTGCCCAGGGGCCTCTCTCACACACCAGGCTGCGGCGTGCTCCTCTCCACTGCCTGAGGACGGCACTGTGCTGGCTGTGAAGCTGCTTCAGCATGCTGTTGTATCGCAGGTTCTCCTGCCGGCCGCGCCGAGAGAAGGGCTCCACAAACTGCTCCTYAGGGACGGCGGGACGAGGAACGGGGAGTCAGTGTGTTCTGGTGTGTAGAACACCACAAGGCAATATGCTCTGTGTTACTGTGGCCTGACATTACATTCCCATGTTACAGCGGTATTATTGTCAGCTCAATAGAAAGTCAACCTTACTCGGATCTGTGTGTGTGTGTGTGTGTGTGTGTGTGTGTGTGTGTGTGTGTGTGTGTATATGACCTGGAAGCGTATCTTGCTCTCTCCCCTCTCCCTCTCTCTCTTGTGCAGGTTGACCATGAAGCTTTCATAGCACTCCTTCCAGAACAGAGCCATGGTCTCGTGACCCTGGCTAAACGTCTCAATCTCATACTGCTTCATGTAGGGGATGATCTGAGGACAGAGAGAACCAATTCAATGGGGGAAGCAAAACTACTTGTTTCGTTCATCTCAGACTCGCTCCCTCAGCACCGGAGATTGAGATATTTCTCAAAAATGTATTTTCTCATCTTTAAGGTTGATCTTCAAATTTCTCAACACGTTTCTTTGCTGCTCTTCCAAGAGTTGAATGACTTATCAATGATTTAGTAAGGCATTGAACCAGCTCCTCACGTATTTGTCGAGGTAGACCCTCCACTCGGGGGAGTTGCAGTAGAGCTGGAAGTCCTCGAAGAAGGAGGGGCTGCCGTTGGTGTCAGGCAGCTGGGGGAGGTGCAGCTCCATGTACAGCAGCTTGTTCACCTGCAGACARAAGATATCACAAGAGATGAGAAGATAATACAAAGTGTTMTGAGGTATTGACATACTACAGACCAAAAGCATTGTGTTTTTGTTCATTGGATTTAAATAATGGTGGCTAGTAATCCTGGACTACAAAGCATATTCAAAAGAGAATCCATTGAAATGTCTCTTTAGTCCAGGGCTAGGTTTATTCTGTGTCCTAGACACCGACCCTTGGTGTGACACATGTTTTGTCTATGTGCCAAGGTTTTGCCGTTATTTAAGAGAACAGTCAGCAAGTCTCTTTGGAATGTTTGATACGGATTCTACTTCATTGTGACTGTTCATCATGCATGTCTTTTCGTGTCTGTGTGTGTGAGTGTGTGAGTGTGCGAGTGCGAGTGTGTGAGCGTGTGAGTGTGCCTGCGTGTGAGTGTGTACCTTGGAGAGCAGCGTGCGGAGCAAGGGCACCAGGCACATATAGGTCTCCTCTGTCTGCCCCCCTACAGAGCGTCTCAGGATGCCCTCCACCTTGCCCAGCAGGTAACACGCCTCGTCCTGAGTCTCCACGCTCTTGGTCTGCAGGATGCCGTTCAGCTTGGCTGTGGCCAAGGCACACACCTGGCAGGAGAGGAGATCACTTACATACTTACATACTTATGTCGAGGTGATAAAAACATACTTATGTCGAAGTGATAAAAACATTCATATAAAGACAAGCATTCTGAATGAGATGATGTGACACCTGATAGTTCATATAGAGGGTAGTATCTATAAACAATAAGAGGGGTAGGGTGGGGGGGGGGTAKGTGATAGAGGGTTATATGSCTTCTATGAGACTTAGGGTGAGGCGGGTTGCCCTCAAGGGGGACTAAGCTGAAAAGGTTTGAGTACCACCTGTATACTGAAAGTAGAGGTATGAAGTGTACAGTTGAACACACTAACTGTAAGTTGCTCTGGAAAAGAGCGTCTGCTACATTACTATGTATGCGACACTGGACAGCTTCTCACCTGGGGGTCTTCCTGGGCCATGAAGCCCAGCAGAAGCCTCAGGCCCACCTGGGACAGCTGCAGCCACTGGGCCCCTGACGAGTACCACACCATTAGACTGTCCATCAGAGTCACTGTCTCCTCCAGGACCTAGAAGAAAACAATCATTGAATCAAATCACCTCTTACATGGATTGTGTTACTCAATTGGTTTATAATTATTTAACAAAGCCTAATTGTGGACTACAGTCACTCTTTGGCCATAGACTGCTTTCAATGTAACAAATGTCTTCATATGTCAAATCACTGAACTATCACTTTACAATGGTATGACATTCACACATACTGCCAAAGATGGAGTAATAACAAAGATGTCGCTCCTCCTAATAACAATACCTTCTCTGTCCACAGGGTGGGGTTGACCAGGCCCTCGGCCTGCAGGAAGTCCTGCACGACGTGGAGCAGCCGCACAGCGTTCTCGGTGTGCTGGGGCAACATGGCCGCCGTCGCCTCCCGGTTATCAGTCACAGCCCACTCCAGCATCCTCTCCATCAGACTGGGTGAGAGGGAGGGATAAGAGGGAGCGTAGAGGAAAGTAAAAGAGCGAGCGAGAGGGCGAGAGAGAGAGTGATATTGTCAAACAAAATGTGAATAAACACCAGAGAACCAGACCCCCTCTTCAAGACTGATGCGACTGAACACTAAACATATTGCACATTGAACAGCCACAACTACAGTCATCACGTCACAATGCAGGCTGGTTCCTACTCCTCACTACAGTCATCACGTCACAATTGCAGGGCTGGTTCCTACTCCTCACTACAGTCAGCACACAGTCATCACGCACCGCAGCTGGTTCCTACTCCTCACTACAGTCATCACGTCACCCTGCAGGCTGGTTCCTACTCTCACTACAGTCATCACACAGTCATCACGTCACCCTGCAGGCTGGTTCCTACTCCTCACTACAGTCATCACGTCACCCTGCAGGCTGGTTCCTACTCCTCACTACAGTCATCACGTCACCCTGCAGGGCTGGTTCCTACTCCTCACTACAGTCATCACGTCACCACTGCAGGCTGGGTTCCTACTCCTCACTATCATCACGTCACCCTGCAGGCTGATTCCTACTCCTCACTACAGTCATGCAGGCTGGTTCCTACTCCTCACTACAGTTCATCAAGGACTGGTTCCACTCCTCACTACATCATCAGCTCACCTGCAGGCTGGTTCCTACTCCTCACTATCATCACGTCACCCCTGCAGGCTGGTTCCTACTCCTCACTACAGTCATCACGTCACCTGCAGGCTGGTTCCTACCCTCACTACAGTCATCACGTCACCCTGCAGGCTGGTTCCTACTCCTCACTACAGTCATCACGTCACCCTGCAGGCTGGTTCCTACTCCTCACTACAGTCATCACAACACCCTGCAGGCTGGTTCCTACTCCTCACTACAGTCATCACGTCACCCTGCAATAATTTTTTGTAACAAAATGTGTCTTTTTAAACTAATATCTTTGTGAGACTGAACCTTTTTAATTGAACATAATATCTCGTGTTTGTTGTCTAAATGGAACTGTGCATTCTGCATATTTTCAGTCTTGTCAACTGAGAATGAAATAAATCAAATGTAAGAAATGCCACTGTGTCCACCTGAGCTTGATGTGGTCCACAGGCAGCAGCAGCTCGTTGGTAGTGCCCAGCTTGGTGAGGGCAGAGAATACCTGCCCCCGCTCCAGCCAGGCGGCATCGTCCGAGCCCTCCACGCCTCGCCACATTACGCACAGCACGATCTCCAGCAGCATGCGAGACAGCTCCTCCTCCGTCCGCTAGGGGGAGACAGAGAGGAGGGAGTCAGTGAGAGTCACATCCAGGTACAGATAGACAGAGAAACACAGAGGGGGTTCCCTCCCACCACCAGCCTCCATGGTGTGGTTTGACCCCCCATGTCTGGACCTACTGACGTCAGTCCATGGGAGAATCTCAATTGCATTACCTTGACTCCTCTCTCCCCGCCCTCTTCTGAAAACCCATCCAAAACAGGACCTCCGACTTTCTCATCCAATGGGTTTTGAGAAGGAGATGAGGAGAGAGGATGCGAGGAGTCAAGGAAATGCAAATTGAGATTGTCCCCATCTATAGATGAAAGGGAGAGGTGGCTCCCTAGGGAGGCAGTGACATTTTATATTTTTATATTTCTTTATAAGTCTGCTGGGGGATTAGAGGACCTGAGGGACATAGGAACACTCTGGCACCGCAGTGGAAACCAATAGGGTGGATACAGAAGCCCCCAATAGGGTGGATACAGAAGCCCCCAATAGGGTGGATACAGAAGCCCCCAATAGGGTAAATACAGAAGCCCCCAATAGGGTGGATACAGAAGAAACCAATAGGGTAAATACAGAAGAAACCAATAGGGTGGATACAGAAGAAACCAATAGGGTGGATACAGAAGAAACCAATAGGGTGGATACAGAAAAAACCAATAGGGTGGATACAGAAGAAACCAATAGGGTAAATACAGAAGAAACCAATAGCGTGGATACAGAAGAAACCAATAGGGTAAATACAGAAGAAACCAATAGGGTAAATACAGAAGAAACCAATAGGGTAATCTGGATCCCTACCAGGAATTAGCTTTCAAATATCCAATTTAAGCAGCTGAAGGAAGACAATTTATACTATTGATATACAGCCACTGTGACTAGCCAGACTGTTCCTAGGGCCTTCAGGAAACCACCTAGAGGAAACCACTGTAGTCTATTGATATACAGCCACTGTGACTGGCTAGCTACACTGAAGAGGAGAGGAAAC